>NC_046972.1:24710926-24715926 GCF_009769545.1 Cyclopterus lumpus | reverse complement strand
GTGTGTGTGTGTGTGTGTGTGTATAAGAGAGACAATGTGTGTGTGTGTGTAAGAGAGACAATGTGTTTGTGTGTGTGCGCACGCATGCGTGTGTGAGGGTGTGTGTGTGAGGGTGTGTGTGTGTGAGGGTGTGTGTGTGTGTGAGGGTGTGTGGGTGTGTGTGTGTGTGTGTGTGTGTGAGAGAGAGTGTCTGTGTGTGTGCGTGTGTGTGAGAGAGTGTCTGTGTGTGCGTGTCTGTGTGTGTGTGTGTGTGTGTGTGTGTGTGTGAGAGCAGTGCTGCTGCAGCAGACTGGATGTATAAAAGGAACAGTCCAACATTTTTAGGAAACCCTCTTGCTCAGTACAGACGGATCCAGGACATGGGTTAGCCTAGCTTAGCACAAAGGCTGGAGACGGGGGGGAACTGCTAGCCAAGCCTTAAAAAAAGGGATGACTGACTGCTGGTGAAGGAAATCAGTTAACTTCCTGAGACGGCTGTTATAAATAGACACACACACACACACACACACACACACACACACACACACACACACACACACACACACACACACAGACACACCATCTGCTTTAAATTAGCCTGTTGATGTTTTCCCATGACCTCTCCATTCATGTTCACACACAGCAGCTCTCACTGATGTTTATTTTATTTAGTTATAATATTTGTTATATATATAATAATATATATATAATATTTGTTTTTAGTTGATCTGCTTTTTTATTCTTGTTTTGAAATCATTTTACACTTTAGAGTTTCTCCTGATAGAAACATTAAATCTCTTATTGTGTTGATAAGAAGAGGACGTAGTCGTTGTTGGTTTGTGACGTTCTGAAGCCTCAAGTTCAGCGTTACGGCCGTCGCCATCTTGTTTTTATCATCATTTTACCATATTTGGACTAAGGAGGAGAAACGTAGAGACCTGTCACTCACCTTTTAGCCCTGCCCTAAAGCATACCCTGATTTATGGTCTGTTTGACCATCATTTATAAAATCAACATTTTCTCATACTGTATATGAGACTGATACAACTGGAGGAGTCGCCCCCTGGTGGTCAGGAGAGAGAATGAAGCTTTAATACATGAAGCATAGACTTCTATACAACCAGAGGAGTCGCCCCCTGGTGGTCAGTAGAGAGAATGCAGCTTTAACACATGAAGCATAGACTTCTATACAACCAGAGGAGTCTCCCCCTGGTGGTCAGGAGAGAATGCAGCTTTAACACATGAAGCATAGGCTTCTATACAACCAGAGGAGTTGGGGGGGATTAGGTATTAAATGTCTGACTCATTGATGGTTCATCTGGTTCTCGTCTCATCTCAGTGAGAATGGAACCATTATTACCCGTGGTGGTTAGTAGAGAGAATGCAGCTTTAACACATGAAGCATAGACTTCTATACAACCAGAGGAGTCTCCCCCTGGTGGTCAGTAGAGAGAATGCAGCTTTAACACATGAAGCATAGACTTCTATACAACCAGAGGAGTCGCCCCCTGGTGGTCAGGAGAGAGAATGCAGCTTTAACACATGAAGCATAGACTTCTATACAACCAGAGGAGTCGCCCTCTGGTGGTCAGGAGAGAGAATTCTCTTTGCCGACACTGGAACCAACGCCACGAGGAGCTCCTACCTTCTAACTTCCTGCAGACACGTTACTGAGCTGCACAGGAAGTGGCTCCTCATTTTAAAGTGGAAATGGCGCCGGTGGGATTTACGGAGCTGGAGACATTCTACGTGACAAACATGGCTTTAAGAACCGGAGGTTTGATTCCTGCTGGTAACAGATTATACTCCCCACAGAGAATCATCACCCAATCAGATGGCCGGTTTCCTCTGAGGTCATATCATTGATTCTGAGGTCAGAGGTCATCCTCTGTCTCCACGGTCTCATGAGTATCACAGAGATCCATCAGCCTGATTGGATGCTTTCGTTATTGATCCTCTCACCAAACCATCGGGATCAATAACGTTTTTCCACAGCAGCTGTCGTTATGTCATCATGTCACTCATAACCTTTGACCCCTGTCTGGTGACGGTTAGTCCTGGGCCGGTTTTCAATGTGCGTTCTTGTCTGTACTTGTGTACTTGTGTCTTCATGTTGTTGAGTCACAGAATGTAATGTTGGGATGTGTTCAGGCGAGAATTTAGTAGTTTAATCATCAAATCTATGGTCCGTGGTAGTACGGTTCACCCAACAGCCACTAGGGGCACCGTGTCGCCTGAGGGCTGCAGTTCACCCAACAGCCACTAGGGGCACCGTGTCGCCTGAGGGCTGCAGTTCACCCAACAGCCACTAGGGGCACCGTGTCGCCTGAGGGCTGCAGTTCACCCAACAGCCACTAGGGGCACCGTGTCGCCTGAGGGCTGCAGTTCACCCAACAGCCACTAGGGGCACCGTGTCGCCTGAGGGCTGCAGTTCACCCAACAGCCACTAGGGGCACCGTGTCGCCTGAGGGCTGCAGTTCACCCAACAGCCACTAGGGGCACCGTGTCGCCTGAGGGCTGCAGTTCACCCAACAGCCACTAGGGGCACCGTGTCGCCTGAGGGCCGTTCAGCTGGAATCTGATATTGTTGATTTAAATTATTCCTTTTAGCCAATCGGCTGTCAGGAAGCACCAGAATTCAGCCAATGAGCTTTAGCCATAAGAGACCACAAACATTTCTCTGTGAGACCTCATATTGAAAATATTACAGCGCGTGTGTGTGTGTGTGTGTATTACTGCGTATTACTACTATCAGATTAGTATTATTAAGTACTATTATAGTAGTACTATTATTGTAGTACTATTATAGTATTAATGTAGTAGTACTATTATAGTAGTACTAGTATAGTAGTACTATTATAGTAGTGCTATTATAGTAGTTCTAGTGTAGTAGTACTATTAGATTAGTGCTAGTATACTATACTAGTATAGTAGTACTATTCGAGTAGTACTATTATAGTAGTACTATTATAGTAGTACTAGTATAGTAGTTCTAGTGTAGTAGTACTATTAGATTAGTGCTAGTATACTATACTAGTATAGTAGTTCTAGTGTAGTAGTACTATTAGATTAGTGCTAGTATACTATACTAGTATAGTAGTACTATTCGAGTAGTACTATTATAGTAGTACTATTATAGTAGTACTAGTATAGTAGTTCTAGTGTAGTAGTACTATTAGATTAGTGCTAGTATACTATACTAGTATAGTAGTACTATTCGAGTAGTACTATTATAGTTCGAGTGTATGACATTTTTCATATTAATAATCATCTCATGATCAAACAGGTAAATCTTTATATATAAAAACATGGATGTTTGTTTTTTCATTTAAATCCAAAAGCTTTTATTTTGGCCCTGAGTAGGCGTGGCCTCAGTGGGCGTGGCCTCGGTGGGCGTGGCCTCTGTCATGTGATGACCGTTCTGACCTGTCCCCCCTCAGGCCCCTCCTCCTCCTCCAGCCCAAGTTTGATGACTAAGAGTCTGTCCCTGGAGCCGCCCTGCTCCCCGTGTGGCCACCAGGGGGCGCTGGACGACGACGCCCCCCAGCAGCGGAGCTCCTTCCTGGGGCCCAGCTCCTCGTCATCAAGCCCCGCCTCTCTGGAGGGGGGCGGGGGGCCAACGGAGCTGCCAGCTACCACAATAACACCACCGAGCAAGAGCCGGCCGCCGCTGCCTGGACCCAAACCTCAGGGTGAGGCTTCATTCGTGTTTAAATATTAAAATATTGGCCCATTGATGACACGTATTGATCCCTGATCCCGCCCCTCCGCAGTCCCCCCGAAACCCCCCCACCTCCAGCAGCAGGCGGGGGTGTCGAGGCCACGCCTCCGGGCTCCAGACAAGCCCCTCCCCCCTCCCCCACCATGTAGACCCCTCCCGGCGGACCCGCGGGGGGGCCGGACTCAGCCCACCCGTGCCGATGGCACCGCCTCTCCAACCTGCGTCCTGTCACTCATCGAGAAGTTTGAGCGGTGAGTTGTGATTGGTCAGAGTAGTAGTGATGTCATCATTACGGGCTGCAATGAGATGTTAATCTGTGTGTGTGTGTGTGTGTGTGTGTGTGTGTGTGTGTGTGTGTGTGTGTGTGTGTGTGTGTGTGTGTGTGTGTGTGTGTGCAGCGAGCAGATCATCGTGGTTCCCGACATCTCCGGGGGGGCTCTGTGTCCCCGTCTCCCCGAGCCCCCCTCCTCTCGACCTTCATCGCCCGCCCCGCCTCCACTGGAGGAGGAGGAGCTGGCCCCTGAGGTCAAAGGTCATGATGACATCACACTGGGGGATGAGGGAGACCTGCACGATGACGACGACGACGATGAAGAAGATGAAGATGAAGATGACGAAGAGCTGGCGGCGTGCCGTGACCTCCACCAGAAGCGTCTCTCCATGGAGTCGGGTTACAGCGACGTGGCCGCAGTGGAGATGAGGGAGCCGCCGCTCGACCAATCAGAGCTGCCCTCGGAGCGTCTGTCCCTCCCCTCCTCGCAGACGGAGGGCAAGCTGGCCAATCGGGACAGCGGCATCGACAGCATCAGCTCGCCGTCGCACAGCGAGGAGCTCTGCTTCGCCGCCGTGGACGACGGGGGCGTGGCCTACCCCTGCAGCCCCGCCCTCCTGCCCCGCCTCTCCAGCTCCTCCTCCTATGCAGGGGAGGGGGGGGAGGCACAGGGCGGGGCCAGGAGGAGGAGGGACTTCTCTGAGGAGGGAGACAGCGACCTGGAGGAGGAGGCGGAGCTAACACTGGTGCTGCCCCTGCCTAAGACAGACAGACAGGACTCTGTTGAGGTGAGACAGGTAGAAGGACGGTGGCCTGAAAGGGACACTAACAGGAAGTTGTCCTAGTATTTAGTATTTTGGTTATCAGTCAAGTGGTCGTATTAGTAGTATTTGTATTAGTCTTAGTATTATTGTTATTACTATTTGTATTAGTATTATTAATAGTATTTGTATTAGTAGTTTTAGTAGTAGTATTTGTATTAGTAGTAGTAACAATAAAACAAATACTACTACTACTACTAATAATAAT
>NC_046972.1:24683426-24708426 GCF_009769545.1 Cyclopterus lumpus | reverse complement strand
ATGCCTCCATGCCTCCTTGTCTCCTTGTCTCCTTGTCTCCTCCTCCTCATGCCTCCTTGTCTCCTTGTCTCCTCAGGGACTCTAACCCACGGATCGGGGACATCTTGCAGAAGCTGGCTCCGTTCCTGAAGATGTACGGAGAATACGTGAAGAACTTTGAGGGAGCGATGGAGCTGCTGAACATCTGGACGGAGAGGTCGTCCCCTTTCCAGAGCATCGTGCAGGAGATCCAGGTGTGTGTGTGACAGTGTGTGACAGTGTGTAGCTGTGTGTGACAGTGTGTGACAGTGTGTAGCTGTGTGTGACAGTGTGTAACAGTGTGTAGCTGTGTGTGACAGTGTGTGACAGTGTGTAGCTGTGTGTGACAGTGTGTAGCTGTGTGTGACAGTGTGTGACAGTGTGTAGCTGTGTGTGACAGTGTGTGACAGTGTGTAGCTGTGTGTGACAGTGTGTGACAGTGTGTAGCTGTGTGTGACAGTGTGTGACAGTGTGTAGCTGTGTGTGACAGTGTGTAGCTGTGTGTGACAGTGTGTGACAGTGTGTAGCTGTGTGTGACAGTGTGTGACAGTGTGTAGCTGTGTGTGACAGTGTGTAACAGTGTGTAGCTGTGTGTGACAGTGTGTAGCTGTGTGTAACAGTGTGTGTTGTGTAGCTGTGTGTAACAGTGTGTGTTGTGTAGCTGTGTGTAACAGTGTGTGTTGTGTAGCTGTGTGTAACAGTGTGTAGCTGTGTGTAACAGTGTGCGTTGTGTAGCTGTGTGTAACAGTGTGTGTTGTGTAGCTGTGTGTAACAGTGTGTGTTGTGTAGCTGTGTGTAACAGTGTGTAGCTGTGTGTAACAGTGTGTGTTGTGTAGCTGTGTGTAACAGTGTGCGTTGTGTAGCTGTGTGTAACAGTGTGTGTTGTGTAGCTGTGTGTAACAGTGTGTAGCTGTGTGTAACAGTGTGTGTTGTGTGGCTGTGTGTAACAGTGTGCGTTGTGTAGCTGTGTGTAACAGTGTGCGTTGTGTAGCTGTGTGTAACAGTGTGTGTTGTGTAGCTGTGTGTAACAGTGTGCGTTGTGTAGCTGTGTGTAACAGTGTGTAGCTGTGTGTAACAGTGTGTGTTGTGTGGCTGTGTGTAACAGTGTGCGTTGTGTAGCTGTGTGTAACAGTGTGCGTTGTGTAGCTGTGTGTAACAGTGTGCGTTGTGTAGCTGTGTGTAACAGTGTGTGTTGTGTAGCTGTGTGTAACAGTGTGTGTTGTGTAGCTGTGTGTAACAGTGTGCGTTGTGTAGCTGTGTGTAACAGTGTGTGTTGTGTAGCTGTGTGTAACAGTGTGCGTTGTGTAGCTGTGTGTAACAGTGTGTGTTGTGTAGCTCTGTGTAACAGTGTGTAGCTGTGTGTAACAGTGTGTGTCGTGTGGCTGTGTGTAACAGTGTGTGTTGTGTGGCTGTGTGTAACAGTGTGCGTTGTGTAGCTGTGTGTAACAGTGTGCGTTGTGTAGCTGTGTGTAACAGTGTGCGTTGTGTAGCTGTGTGTAACAGTGTGTGTTGTGTAGCTGTGTGTAACAGTGTGTGTTGTGTAGCTGTGTGTAACAGTGTGTAGCTGTGTGTAACAGTGTGTAGCTGTGTGTAACAGTGTGCGTTGTGTAGCTGTGTGTAACAGTGTGCGTTGTGTAGCTGTGTGTAACAGTGTGCGTTGTGTAGCTGTGTGTAACAGTGTGTGTTGTGTAGCTGTGTGTAACAGTGTGTGTTGTGTAGCTGTGTGTAACAGTGTGTAGCTGTGTGTAACAGTGTGCGTTGTGTAGCTGTGTGTAACAGTGTGCGTTGTGTAGCTGTGTGTAACAGTGTGCGTTGTGTAGCTGTGTGTAACAGTGTGTGTTGTGTAGCTGTGTGTAACAGTGTGTGTTGTGTAGCTGTGTGTAACAGTGTGTAGCTGTGTGTAACAGTGTGTAGCTGTGTGTAACAGTGTGCGTTGTGTAGCTGTGTGTAACAGTGTGCGTTGTGTAGCTGTGTGTAACAGTGTGCGTTGTGTAGCTGTGTGTAACAGTGTGTGTTGTGTAGCTGTGTGTAACAGTGTGTAGCTGTGTGTAACAGTGTGCGTTGTGTAGCTGTGTGTAACAGTGTGTAGCTGTGTGTAACAGTGTGCGTTGTGTAGCTGTGTGTAACAGTGTGCGTTGTGTGTAGAGGGAGGAGCGCTGCAGGAACCTCACTCTGCAGCACCACATGTTAGAACCCGTCCAGAGGATCCCTCGCTACGAGCTGCTGCTCAAAGATTATCTGCACCGGCTTCCTGAGGAAGCCCCGGACCACCGGGACGCCCAGAGTACGTAAACAAGCGCACCCATGTGACCTCAGAGGACTAGAGAATACTGTGAAAGACATGTCAACTTATTTAAATATTACTGTGAAAGACATCAACATATTTAAATATTACTGTGAAAGACATCAAAACATATTTAAATATTACTGTGAAAGACATCAACATATTTAAATACTACTGTGAAAGACATCAACATATTTAAATATTACTGTGAAAGACATCAACATATTTAAATACTACTGTGAAAGACATCAACATATTTAAATATTACTGTGAAAGACATCAACATATTTAAATACTTTGATCTTCTCTCAGAGTCTCTGGAGCTGATCGCTACAGCAGCAGAACACTCCAACGCTGCCATCAAGAAGATGGTGAGACACACCTGTCTGTCTCCACCTGTCTGTCTCTGTCTCTACCTGTCTGTCTCTGTCTCCACCTGTCTGTCTCTACCTGTCTGTCTCTGTCTCTACCTGTCTGTTTCTACCTGTCTGTCTCTGTCTCTACCTGTCTGTCTCTGTCTCCACCTGTCTGTCTCTACCTGTCTGTCTGTCTCTGTCTCCACCTGTCTGTCTCTGTCTCTACCTGTCTGTTTCTACCTGTCTGTCTCTGTCTCTACCTGTCTGTTTCTACCTGTCTGTCTCTGTCTCTACCTGTCTGTCTCTGTCTCCACCTGTCTGTCTCTGTCTCTACCTGTCTGTTTCTACCTGTCTGTCTCTGTCTCTACCTGTCTGTCTCTACCTGTCTGTCTCTGTCTCTACCTGTCTGTCTCTGTCTCCACCTGTCTGTCTCTGTCTCTACCTGTCTGTCTCTGTCTCTACCTGTCTGTCTCTGTCTCCACCTGTCTGTCTCTGTCTCTACCTGTCTGTCTCTGTCTCTACCTGTCTGTCTCCACCTGTCTGTCTCTGTCTCTACCTGTCTGTCTCTGTCTCCACCTGTCTGTCTCTGTCTCTACCTGTCTGTCTCTGTCTCCACCTGTCTGTCTCTGTCTCCACCTGTCTGTCTCTGTCTCTACCTGTCTGTTTCTACCTGTCTGTCTCTGTCTCTACCTGTCTGTTTCTACCTGTCTGTCTCTGTCTCTACCTGTCTGTTTCTACCTGTCTGTCTCTGTCTCTACCTGTCTGTTTCTACCTGTCTGTCTCTGTCTCTACCTGTCTGTCTCCACCTGACTCCTCGTCTTGTCTCCTTCAGGACCGAATGAGGAAGCTGCTGAAGGTGTACGAGTTGTTGGGCGGAGAAGAAGACATCGTGAACCCGACCAACGAGCTCATTAAAGAAGGACACATCCTCAAGCTGTCCAACAAGAACGGGACCACGCAGGACCGGCACCTCCTCCTGGTACTCCACTGGCTCCTCCCCCTCTGTCCTCCAGTGTCATAGCACTCCAATGGCTCCTCCCCCTCTGTCCTCCAGTGTCATAGCACTCCACTGGCTCCTCCCCCTCTGTCCTCCAGTGTCATGGCACTCCACTGGCTCCTCCCCCTCTGTCCTCTAGTGTCATAGTACTCCACTGTCTCCTCCTCTAGTGTAATAGCACTCTACTGTCTCCTCCTGTATCATATCACTCTACTGTCTCCTCCTGTATCATATCACTCTACTGTCTCCTCCTGTATCATAGCACTCTACTGTCTCCTCCTGTATCATATCACTCTACTGTCTCCTCCTGTATCATAGCACTCTACTGTCTCCTCCTTTATCATAGCACTCTACTGTCTCCTCCTGTATCATAGCACTCTACTGTCTCCTCCTTTATCATAGCACTCTACTGTCACCTCCTCCTGTATCATAGCACTCTACTGTCTCCTCCTCCTGTATCATATCACTCTACTGTCTCCTCCTCCTGTATCATAGCACTCTACTGTCTCCTCCTCCTGTATCATAGCACTCTACTGTCTCCTCCTCCTGTATCATATCACTCTACTGTCTCCTCCTGTATCATAGCACTCTACTGTCTCCTCTTGTATCATAGCACTCTACTGTCTCCTCCTCTAGTGTAATAGCACTCTACTGTCTCCTCCTGTATCATATCACTCTACTGTCTCCTCCTCCTGTATCATAGTACTCCACTGTCTCCTCCTCTAGTGTAATAGCACTCTACTGTCTCCTCCTGTATCATATCACTCTACTGTCTCCTCCTGTATCATATCACTCTACTGTCTCCTCCTCCTGTATCATAGCACTCTACTGTCTCCTCCTCTAGTGTAATAGCACTCTACTGTATCATAGCACTCTACTGTCTCCTCCTCTAGTATCATAGCACTCTACTGTCTCCTCCTCCTGTATCATATCACTCTACTGTCTCCTCCTGTATCATATCACTCTACTGTCTCCTCCTGTATCATAGCACTCTACTGTCTCCTCCTGTATCATAGCACTCTACTGTCTCCTCCTCTAGTATCATAGCACTCTACTGTCTCCTCCTCCTGTATCATAGCACTCTACTGTCTCCTCCTCTAGTGTCATAGCACTCTACTGTCTCCTCCTCTAGTATCATAGCACTCTACTGTCTCCTCCTCCTGTATCATATCACTCTACTGTCTCCTCCTGTATCATATCACTCTACTGTGTCCTCCTCCTGTATCATAGCACTCTACTGTCTCCTCCTCTAGTGTAATAGCACTCTACTGTCTCCTCCTGTATCATATCACTCTACTGTCTCCTCCTCCTGTATCATAGCACTCTACTGTCTCCTCCTCTAGTGTAATAGCACTCTACTGTCTCCTCCTCTAGTATCATAGCACTCTACTGTCTCCTCCTCCTGTATCAAATAACTATACTGTCTCCTCCTGTATCATAGCACTCTACTGTCTCCTCCTCCTGTATCATAGCACTCTACTGTCTCCTCCTCTAGTATCATAGCACTCTACTGTCTCCTCCTCCTGTATCATAGCACTCTACTGTCTCCTCCTCTAGTGTAATAGCACTCTACTGTATCATAGCACTCTACTGTCTCCTCCTGTAGTATCATAGCACTCTACTGTCTCCTCCTCCTGTATCATATCACTCTACTGTCTCCTCCTGTATCATAGCACTCTACTGTCTCCTCCTCCTGTATCATAGCACTCTACTGTCTCCTCCTCTAGTGTAATAGCACTCTACTGTATCATAGCACTCTACTGTCTCCTCCTCTAGTGTCATAGCACTCTACTGTCTCCTCCTCTAGTATCATAGCACTCTACTGTCTCCTCCTCCTGTATCATATCACTCTACTGTCTCCTCCTGTATCATATCACTCTACTGTCTCCTCCTCCTGTATCATAGCACTCTACTGTCTCCTCCTCCTGTATCATAGCACTCTACTGTCTCCTCCTCTAGTGTAATAGCACTCTACTGTATCATAGCACTCTACTGTCTCCTCCTCTAGTATCATAGCACTCTACTGTCTCCTCCTCCTGTATCATATCACTCTACTGTCTCCTCCTCCTGTATCATATCACTCTACTGTCTCCTCCTGTATCATATCACTCTACTGTCTCCTCCTCCTGTATCATAGCACTCTACTGTCTCCTCCTCTAGTATCATAGCACTCTACTGTCTCCTCCTCCTGTATCATATCACTCTACTGTCTCCTCCTGTATCATATCACTCTACTGTCTCCTCCTCCTGTATCATATCACTCTACTGTCTCCTCCTCCTGTATCATAGCACTCTACTGTCTCCTCCTCTAGTATCATAGCACTCTACTGTCTCCTCCTCCTGTATCATATCACTCTACTGTCTCCTCCTCCTGTATCATAGCACTCTACTGTCTCCTCCTCTAGTGTAATAGCACTCTACTGTATCATAGCACTCTACTGTCTCCTCCTCTAGTGTCATAGCACTCTACTGTATCATAGCACTCTACTGTCTCCTCCTCTAGTATCATAGCACTCTACTGTCTCCTCCTCCTGTATCATATCACTCTACTGTCTCCTCCTCCTGTATCATAGCACTCTACTGTCTCCTCCTCCTGTATCATATCACTCTACTGTCTCCTCCTGTATCATATCACTCTACTGTCTCCTCCTCCTGTATCATATCACTCTACTGTCTCCTCCTCCTGTATCATAGCACTCTACTGTCTCCTCCTCCTGTATCATAGCACTCTACTGTCTCCTCCTCTAGTATCATAGCACTCTACTGTCTCCTCCTCCTGTATCATAGCACTCTACTGTCTCCTCCTCCTGTATCATAGCACTCTACTGTCTCCTCCTCTAGTGTAATAGCACTCTACTGTATCATAGCACTCTACTGTCTCCTCCTCTAGTGTCATAGCACTCTACTGGCTCCTCCTCTAGTATCATAGCACTCTACTGTCTCCTCCTCCTGTATCATATCACTCTACTGTCTCCTCCTCTAGTATCATAGCACTCTACTGTCTCCTTCTCCTGTATCATAGCACTCTACTGTCTCCTCCTCCTGTATCATATCACTCTACTGTCTCCTCCTCTAGTATCATAGCACTCTACTGTCTCCTCCTCTAGTATCATAGCACTCTACTGTCTCCTCCTCCTGTATCATATCACTCTACTGTCTCCTCCTGTATCATATCACTCTACTGTCTCCTCCTGTATCATATCACTCTACTGTCTCCTCCTGTATCATAGCACTCTACTGTCTCTTCCTCCAGTGTCATAGCACTCTACTGTCTCCTCCTGTATCATAGCACTCTACTGTCTCCTCCTCTAGTGTAATAGCACTCTACTGTATCATAGCACTCTACTGTCTCCTCCTCTAGTATCATAGCACTCTACTGTCTCCTCCTCCTGTATCATATCACTCTACTGTCTCCTCCTGTATCATATCACTCTACTGTCTCCTCCTCCTGTATCATAGCACTCTACTGTCTCCTCCTCCTGTATCATAGCACTCTACTGTCTCCTCCTCTAGTGTAATAGCACTCTACTGTATCATAGCACTCTACTGTCTCCTCCTCTAGTATCATAGCACTCTACTGTCTCCTCCTCCTGTATCATAGCACTCTACTGTCTCCTCCTCCTGTATCATAGCACTCTACTGTCTCCTCCTCTAGTGTAATAGCACTCTACTGTATCATAGCACTCTACTGTCTCCTCCTCTAGTGTCATAGCACTCTACTGTCTCCTCCTCTAGTATCATAGCACTCTACTGTCTCCTCCTCTAGAGTCATAGCACTCTACTGTCTCCTCCTCTAGTATCATAGCACTCTACTGTCTCCTCCTCCTGTATCATATCACTCTACTGTCTCCTCCTCTAGTATCATAGCACTCTACTGTCTCCTCCTCCTGTATCATAGCACTCTACTGTCTCCTCCTCTAGTATCATAGCACTCTACTGTCTCCTCCTCTAGTATCATAGCACTCTACTGTCTCCTCCTCCTGTATCATAGCACTCTACTGTCTCCTCCTCCTGTATCATAGCACTCTACTGTCTACCTGTCTCTCTCTCTGCAGTTCAACGACAGGTTGCTCTACTGCGTTCCGAAGCTGCGTCTGATTGGTCAGAAGTACGGCGTCCGCGCTCGCATCGACGTGGACGGGATGGAGGTGAGACAGCATCAGCTGATTGACACTCAGTGACGCCTGTCTCACTCTCTATTCACCTGTCTCTCTCTCTCTCTCTGTCCAGCTGAAAGAGACCAGCAGCGTTGCAGCATCCAGGACGTTCCTGGTGTCTGGAAAACAGAGATCTCTGGAGCTGCAGGCCAGGTACAGACAGACAGACAGACAGACAGACAGACAGACAGACAGACAGACAGACGTTTTCTCACATATTTTCTGTGTCTGCAGGACGGAGGAGGAGAAGAAAGACTGGATTCAGGTAAAGACTCACCTGTCTGCAGTGATGTCTGATATGTATTTATGTATTTATGTATTTATATGTGTTACTGTGTGTTCAGGCCATCCAGGCGACCATCCAGAGACACGAGCAGACGATGGAGAGCTTCAGACATCTCACCTGTTCTCTGAGGGACGACGAGTCCACGCCGCCTCACTCCCCGGTAACAGCTGGTCCCAGACCAGACTCTACTGAACCCAGACCAGACTCTATTGAACCCAGACTCTATTGAACCCAGACCAGACTCTACTGAACCCAGACCAGACTCTATTGAACCCAGACTCTATTGAACCCAGACTCTATTGAACCCAGACCAGACTCTACTGAACCCACACCAGACTTTACTGAACCCAGACCAGACTCTACTGAACCCAGACTCTACTGAACCCAGACCAGACTCTACTGAACCCAGACCAGACTCTACTGAACCCAGACCAGACTCTACTGAACCCAGACCAGACTCTATTGAACCCAGACCAGACTCTACTGAACCCAGACTCTACTGAACCCAGACCAGACTCTACTGAACCCAGACCAGACTCTATTGAACCCAGACTCTATTGAACCCAGACCAGACTCTACTGAACCCAGACCAGACTCTACTGAACCCACACCAGACTTTACTGAACCCAGACCAGACTCTACTGAACCCAGACCAGACTCTATTGAACCCAGACCAGACTCTACTGAACCCAGACTCTACTGAACCCAGACTCTACTGAACCCAGACCAGACTCTACTGAACCCAGATCAGACTCTATTGAACCCAGATCAGACTCTACTGAACCCAGACCAGACTCTATTGAACCCAGACTCTATTGAACCCAGACTCTACTGAACCCAGACCAGACTCTACTGAACCCACACCAGACTCTCTACTGAACCCACACCAGACTCTATTGAACCCAGACCAGACTCTACTGAACCCACACCAGACTCTATTGAACCCAGACTAGACTCTACTGAACCCAGACTCCACTGAACCCAGACCAGACTCTACTGAACCCAGACTCTACTGAACCCAGACCAGACTCTACTGAACCCACACCAGACTCTATTGAACCCAGACCAGACTCTACTGAACCCACACCAGACTCTATTGAACCCAGACTAGACTCTACTGAACCCAGACTCCACTGAACCCAGACCAGACTCTACTGAACCCAGACCAGAATCTACTGAACCCAGACCAGACTCTACTTAACCCAGATCAGACTCTACTGAACCCAGACTCTACTGAACCCAGACCAGACTCTACTGAACCCAGACTCTACTGAACCCAGACCAGACTCTACTGAACCCAGACCAGACTCTACTGAACCCAGACTCTACTGAACCCAGACTAGACTCTACTGAACCCAGACCAGACTCTACTGAACCCAGACCAGACTCTACTGAACCCAGACTCTACTGAACCCAGACCAGACTCTACTGAACCCAGACCAGACTCTATTATACCCAGACCAGACTCTACTGAACCCAGACCAGACTCTACTGAACCCAGACCAGACTCTACTGAACCCATACCAGACTATATTGAACCCAGACCAGACTCTACTGAACCCAGACCAGACTCTACTGAACCCAGACCAGACTCTATTATACCCAGATCAGACTCTCTGTCCTTTTGTCCTCATGTATTCCTGACCTTATGTTCTTGTGTCCTCCTGTCCTTATTTCCTCCTGTCCTTGTCCTCCTGTCCTTGTGTCCTCCTGTCCTTGTGTCCTCCTGTCCTTATTTCCTCCTGTCCTCATGTCCTTATGTCCTCATGTCCTCCTGTCCTTGTGTCCTCCTGTCCTTGTGTCCTCCTGTCCTCATGTCCTTATGTCCTTGTGTCCTCCTGTCCTTATTTCCTCCTGTCCTCATGTCCTTATGTCCTTGTGTCCTCCTGTCCTTATTTCCTCCTGTCCTCATGCCCTTATGTCCTTGTGTCCTCCTGTCCTTATTTCCTCCTGTCCTCATGTCCTTATGTCCTTGTGTCCTCATGTCCTCCTGTCCTCCTGTCCTTGTGTCCTCCTGACCTTATGTCCTTGTGTCCTCATGTCCTTGTGTCCTTCTCTCAGAGCTGTGTGGAACTTGGAAAACGAGCTCCGACTCCCATCCGAGAGAAGGAGGTGACGCTATGTATGAAATGTCAGGAGCCGTTCAACTCCATCACCAAGAGACGGCACCACTGTAAAGCCTGTGGACACGTACGTTCATCAATATCTCATAATCAATAATCAATAGCACCGCTGTAAAGTACTGTACTACATCTCAGAGGTAACTGTTGTACTTCATAGAGTACTATGGTACATATCAACTGCCTCTTGTTCGTTGGCTCCAGGTGGTTTGTGGGAAATGTTCGGAGTTCCGAGCTCGTCTTTCGTACGACAACAACCGCACCAACCGTGTCTGTGTCGACTGCTACGCCATGTTGGTGGGAATGTCGACTTCACCCGCCGCCATGAGCAGCAGCACCCAGAGGAGACGCTCCATCCTGGAGGTTAGCCTGACCTCACCGTGACATCACCGTGACATCACTCTGACCTCACCGTGACATCACTCTGACCTCACCGTGACATCACCGTGACATCACTCTGACCTCACCGTGACATCACTCTGACATCACCGTGACATCACTCTGACCTCACCGTGACATCACTCTGACCTCACCGTGACATCACCGTGACATCACTCTGACCTCACCGTGACATCACTCTGACCTCACTCTGACATCACTCTGACCTCACTCTGACATCACCGTGACATCACTCTGACCTCACCGTGACCTCACCGTGACATCACTCTGACCTCACCGTGACATCACTCTGACCTCACCGTGACATCACCGTGACATCACTCTGACCTCACCGTGACATCACTCTGACCTCACCGTGACATCACCGTGACATCACTCTGACCTCACCGTGACCTCACTCTGACCTCACCGTGACATCACTCTGACCTCACCGTGACATCACTCTGACATCACCGTGACATCACTCTGACCTCACCGTGACATCACTCTGACCTCACCGTGACATCACTCTGACATCACCGTGACATCACTCTGACCTCACCGTGACCTCACCGTGACATCACTCTGACATCACCGTGACATCACTCTGACCTCACCGTGACATCACCGTGACATCACTCTGACCTCACCGTGACCTCACCGTGACATCACTCTGACCTCACTCTGACCTCACCGTGACATCACTCTGACCTCACCGTGACCTCACCGTGACATCACTCTGACCTCACCGTGACCTCCTCTCCACAGAAACAGGCCTCCCTGGCCGCCGAGCACAGTGTGATCTGTAGTTTTCTTCACCACATGGAGAAAGGAGGCGGGCGCGGCTGGCAGAAGGCCTGGTTCGTTATCCCTGAAAACGAGCCGCTGGTGCTCTACGTCTACGGAGCTCCACAGGTACCGTATACAAGATGGGTGTGGGGGGGTTTGAGGAGGACTTAAGGAGGTGTGAGGGGGGATGAGGATTACTTGAGGGGGTTTGAGGAGGACTTAAGGAGGTGTGAGGGGGTTTAAAGAGGACTGTATACAAGATGCGTGTGGGATGGTTTGAGGAGGACTTAAGGAGGTGTGAGGGGGGATGAGGATTACTTGAGGGGGTTTGAGGAGGACTTAAGGAGGTGTGAGGGGGTTTAAAGAGGACTGTATACAAGATGCGTGTGGGATGGTTTGAGGAGGACTTAAGGAGGTGTGAGGGGGGATGAGGATTACTTGAGGGGGTTTGAGGAGGACTTAAGGAGGTGTGAGGGGGTTTAAAGAGGACTCGAGGAGGGGTGAGGCGGTTTGATGAGGACTTGAGGAGGCTTGAGGAGGTGTGAGGGGGTTGAAGGAGGACTTTAGGGGGTTTAAGGAGGACTTGAGAAGGTGTGAGGAGGTTTAAAGAGGACTCGAGGAGGGGTGAGGCGGTTTGATAAGGACTTGAGGAGGCTTGAGGAGGTGTGAGGGGGTTGAAGGAGGACTTTAGGGGGTTTAAGGAGGACTTGAGAAGGTGTGAGGAGGTTTAAAGAGGACTGCAGGAGCGTTGAGGAGGACTTGAGGGGGACTTGAAGAGGGTCAAGGAGGACTTAAGGTTTAAGGATGACTTGAGGGGGTTTGAGGATATATTACCCATGATGCTCTCTGAAGAAATCAGATGTATTGATCATCTCTCCAGGACGTGAAGGCTCAGCGCAGCGTTCCTCTGATTGGCTTCGAGGTCTCTCTTCCTGAGTCATGTGACCGGCTGGAGCGACGCCACGCCTTCAAGATCTCCCAGAGTCACCTGACCCTGTACTTCAGCGCTGAGGGGGAGGAGCTGCAGCGGCGGTGGATAGACGTCCTGCTGAGGGCCGGGAGGGGGGAGGAGCCTCAGGTCCACCGGCCAATCGTGGAGAGTCTGGAGGAAGAGGGGGAGGAGCTGGCGTCTGCAGCGGAGGGGGAGAACACGTGATCCTATTGGATGAGCAAGGATGACAACGATGAAGATCCTTTTTCTATTGGAAACCATTACAAAACCATTACATACACACACACACACACACACACACTGCATGATTTCTCCTCGCTGTCAGACACAAAATGGCGTCTCTCTCTTCTTCACCTTGTTTTTTATCACTGTGACGCAGTGAGGTGGGCGGAGCATCTTCTCACAGGAAACATGAGAACCACAGTGTTTTTTTCTCCCCTCAGTTTGGTCTGAAACACCACAGTACCCATAAGCCTCAGCTGCTATGGAGACACGCCCACCATCCATCAGCAGTAAGAAGCTCTCTGATTGGACGTTTCCTGGAACATGAAGCTGCTGTGATGAACAGCTCAGTCTCTGGTTGGACGGTTCCGGACCGCTGGGCTTTACGTTCCCTCAGTTTGGTCTTAAGGACTACAGTACCCAGAAGCCTCAGCCGCCGTCTGCTTCATGTTGGCTCAGAGAATTTAGAGAACGTTGGCTAATATCCACAATGTCATGTGACCTGGACCAACAACGTCAACAACACAATAAAAACGGATATTTGTCGGACCCCCTGGTGGCCACCTGTCGGCCCCGTGTCGAACACCTGTCGGCTGTCAGACCACCTGTCGGACTTTTGTCGGACCCCCTGGTGGCCACCTGTCGGCCCCGTGTCGGACACCTGTCGGCTGTCAGACCACCTGTCGGACATTTGTCAGACCACCTGTCGGACTTTTGTTGGACCCCCTGGTGGCCACCTGTCGGCCCCGTGTCGAACACCTGTCGGCTGTCAGACCACCTGTCGGACTTTTGTCGGACCCCCTGGTGGCCACCTGTCGGCCCCGTGTCGAACACCTGTCGGCTGTCAGACCACCTGTCGGACTTTTGTCGGACCCCCTGGTGGCCACCTGTCGGCCCCGTGTCGAACACCTGTCGGCTGTCAGACCACCTGTCGGACTTTTGTCGGACCCCCTGGTGGCCACCTGTCGGCCCCGTGTCGAACACCTGTCGGCTGTCAGACCACCTGTCGGACTTTTGTCGGACCCCCTGGTGGCCACCTGTCGGCCCCGTGTCGGACAGCCATCTTCAACCCGACACGATCAACAACAGATTCTTCTGTTTTTTAAAAGATAAAGTTTGTGGTTTCCTGAAAACAGACAGTAGACGTCAACAGTCGAAAGGAGGGAAGAAGAAGAAGAAGAAGAAGAAGAAGAAGACGACAGATACACGTATCCTCTTTAAATGCACTTAGAAGACATTTTAATGTTTGACGTTTCCCCTGAAGAAGAAACTTTTTAAACTTTCCGAACCTGCCAATCAAAGCGCCTGTCTGGAAGTTTCCCAGCAGCCTCTGCTCCATCAGACCCGAAGCCGCTCTGCTGGAGAGGTTTGGTACTGCAGGTTTTTATAAAGTCCCTGAAGACGTCTTATTAGTAATATATTTATTTCTTCGAAAGTTCATGACTTGAAAAGTCCAAATAAAACTAAAGAAGATTCAGAATGTTGGACATCTACTCGTCTCAAAACAGTTTGGAACACAGTCAACTTTTATTCCACCAACGTTTGTTTGTTTGTTTGTTTGTGGTTAAAAAAAGTCACAAAGCTGAAACCCTCAGATGACGTTGAGATGATGATGATGATGATGAAGACTACGTTTACATGCACAACATATACTGTTATTTGACGTTATTTAAATTTACTTTATTGTTATAAACTCTTATTGTGAAAGGAAAGATTCACTCATGTCTTCATCTGAAGCTCATATGATGTATATTAATACTATATATATAAATATATATATTAAACATACATGAGATAGAATATTAGTGTTTATGTGCGACATTTGAAGACGTCTCTTTGGACAATGAGCGATTCTTTTTATTGAGAAGAAAAATGAACTGAGATTAAAAATACGAGACTTCTTCAGAACTGATGAAGACGAAGAAGGTTTTTCTTTTTGGACTTTCATGTAAAACATTTGAAGAGGAGTTTTTTAACAGATGAGGTCAGAGGTCAGATGACGAAGCCGACCCCAGTTGTTTTTCTCTCGTCACTTCCAGCAGTTCCCATTTCTCCCTCCATCTCTACTGACACGTTTTGGACAAAGTGTTTTGATAGTGAAAAGATTATTGATATGATTATTGTTATTCTGATGAATCTGTCTGATGAACTGATGTTTCCGTGTTTATGAGTCCGGGTTGTGTTTGATGTTCACTTGATGCAAGTTGATGCAAGAAGTAAAACAAAGAGTAAAGATTTTGTAAATATAATTTATTCTCCTGTGGACCCCGTCGGTCATGTGACTATGTAAAGGTTAAAGGTCAACGCTCCCGATCACCGCACAGACAGAGCCAATCGGACTGTTTGTGTTTCGGCGGCGGCCATGTTGGTTCCACAGTTTAGATTATCGGCTGACAGGGTGAAGCTAAAAGGAACAATCTTAAGGTTCCATGTTTCACATATACATCAGTTTCCCCCTGTCTCTAGTCTTTGTGCTAAGCTAAGCTATCAGTTTACCCCTGCTTCTAACCTTTGTGCTAAGCTATCAGTTACCTCCCAGTCTCCAGTCTTAATGTTAAACTAAACTATCAGTTTACCCGTTTCCAGCCTTGGTGCTATGCTAAGCTAGCAGTTTACCCCTGTCTCCGGTCTTTTTGCTAAGCTAAGCTATTAGTGTACCCCTGTTTTAAGCCTTGGTGCTATGCTAAGCTAGAAGTTTACCCCTGCTCTCAGTCTTTGTGCTAAGCTAAGCTAGCATTTCCACTTGCTGCAGTCTTTGTGCCGAGCTGGGCGAGCAGTTTTCCCCTCTTTTCAGTGTTTGTGCTAAGATAGGCTAACCAGGTCCTGAACACACAGAACACACAGTGTTTGTGCTAAGCTAGGCTATCCAGGTCCTGAACACACAGAGATGGAACGTTTTAAAACTGGATTTATGAACTCGTTGAGCTGCGTCACTAACACGGTGCTCGGTCTGGTCGTGGCTCTGGTTGTCCAGCGGCGTGATAACCTCCCTCACTGGGAACGAAGGAAGTAACCAGTAACTCCGCCTTATTGTTCTCATCATCACCGGTTGTCTCGATGTGGTGGAAAACATTTAAAAGTTCAATCTGCGTGACTTGTGATAAGCAGTTGTTTACTTTTTGTTCTATTTTTAGAGAGTTTTGCAGACTGGTTGCAGCCAGTCTGGACTGGTTCTGACTGGTTCTGACCAGTGTGTTTATGATGCAGTTAATTGTGTTGTATCAGTGTGGACTTTCTCTTCATGTGCCAAAGCACGTTTTCAAAACTACACAGTATTCCGTATACAGAGCTTGTGAAATTGTTGGCCATCGGATTATGTTTCAGTATATTTCTTGTTGTTGCTTTTGGGCTAGTTTTGGGCTGGTTTTGGGCTAGTTTTGGGCTGGTTTTGGGCTGGTTTTGGGCTGGTTTTGGGCTGGTTTTGGGCTGGTTTTGGGCCGGTTATACCGAGAGACGAACAGGAGGTTGTTACACAAGCTAGCTGTAGCTTGGAGGCTAGCTCTCAAACACACTGGATAATTAATATGATTTCTGCTACAACTCATTAAAGTTAACGTCCAAACAGCAAAAACCACGTTAGCTAAACACTCGCTAGCAGACCAGGAGATACAGAGGTATGGCTATATGAAGATATAGAGATATGGATGTATGGAGATATCAAGTTATAGAGATATGGAGGTATATGGATATATGGAGGTATGAAGAAATAAAGGAAATATAGAGATACAAAGATGTGAAGATATGGAAAAATAAAGATATAAAGATCTTGTTCCTGATTTTAGTCGTTTTATTCACTTGTGTTTCTGGTTCGTCTCTCGTTATAACCGCCCGTCAGCAGAACCAGTAAACACCGACTTTAACCTGTAAGAAGAAGTTTGAATTGGTTTATTTACAGCCAGTGAAAACCGGTTCCAACTGGTTTGAATTATTTCTAACCGGTTCTAACCTGTTGCGGGTACTAACTGGCTCTATCTGGTTTTGACTAGTTAGAACCGCTTCTTACCGGTTTTAACTGCTTCTACACATTTTTAAACGGTTCTAACTGCTTTTAACTGGTTCTAACCGGTCAGAGCTGGTTCTGTTCTATGTATTTCGCCTTACAGTTTTATTGAACCTTTCTTGTGCCAAATGAGACGACGTGATCGCTGTCGGTGGTTTTGTATTTATTTCCCTTTTTTAATCCAAAGTGTTACTATTATATTTGTGTTTTTTACTTCCTGATCTGGATATGGTTCTCCTCATCCTGTTATGGGCTGCTGTTACCATGGAGACCTTCACACAGATGAAGCTGAACGTGGTTCAGTAATGTGTAGGCGTGAAGTAGATGAATAATCTGAGCTCTCCTGTCGGCCATCTTTGTTACTGAGGCGCTAACCGGCTCTACGCTCCAAATACGTTTTGATAGTTTGTTTGCTGGATTAAATCCAACCAGAACACATCTCTTTCCCCCCAGGAGACCAATCAGAACACAGCGTCTCTCTCCGGGTGTAACAGCAGGTTGTGTTCTTCTTCCTGTTGTAGATTGGGTATCTTGTTATTATTGAGTATTGATTGATTGATTGATTGCAGGTTATTGGTTAGTGGCCGGCCACTGCCTTCCATCCTGTTCCCATCATGCCCTTCTGTTTCCCATCATGCCCTTCTGTAAGAAAATACAATGAGAAATGTGTATGAGGTTATAAATGAAATAAAAACATAAAATATGAAACTACTATTCTACTACTACTACTACTACTACTACTAATAATAATATTACTACTAATCCTACGACTACTTCTACTACTATTACTACTTCTACGGGCGAATGTGACTCAGTGGAGAGCAGGGTCGTCCTTCAATCAGAGGATCGGTGGTTCGATCCCCGGCTCCTCTAGTCCATGTCGATGTGTCCTTGGTTAAGACACTTGACCCCAAATGTCTCCTGTAGCTGTTCTACGGTGTGTGAATGTTAGTTAGTCCTGATGGACAGGTGGCACCTTAGCTCCTCCCATCAGTGTGTGAATGTTAGTTAATAGGTAATATGTAATAGGTAACAGATAATAGATAGTAGGTCATATGTAATAGATAATAGTTAATAGATAATAGGTAACATGTAATAGATAATAGATAGGTAACAGATAATAGGTAACAGACAATAGGTAACAGACAATAGATAACAGACCATAGATAACATATAATAGGTAACAGACAATAGATAACAGATAATAGGTAACAGACAATAGATAACAGACAATAGGTAAAAGACAATAGGTAACAGACCATATATAACATATAATAGGTAACAGACAATAGATAACATAATAGGTAACAGATAATAGGTAACAGACAATAGATAACATATAATAGGTAACAGACAATAGATAACAGATAATAGGTAACAGACAATATGTAACAGACCATAGATAACATAATATATAACATAATAGGTAACAGATAATAGATAACAGACAATAGGTAACAGACAATAGGTAACAGACCATAGATAACATAATAGGTAACCGACAATAGGTAACAGACAATAGTTAACAGACAATATATAACAGACAATAGGTAACAGATAATAGATAACATATAATAGGTAACAGACAATAGGTAACAGACAATAGTTAACATATAATAGGTAACAGACCATAGATAACATAATAGATAACATAATAGGTAACAGACCATAGATAACATAATAGATAACATAATAGGTAACAGACCATAGATAACATAACAGACAATAGATAACATATAATAGGTAACAGACAATAGGTAACAGACCATAGATAACATAATAGGTAACAGATAATAGGTAACAGACAATAGGTAACAGACAATAGATAACAGATAATAGGTAACAGACAATAGGTAAAAGACAATAGGTAATAGACCATAGATAACATATAATAGGTAACAGACAATAGATAACATAATAGGTAACAGACAATAGATAACATAATAGGTAACAGATAATAGGTAACAGATAATAGGTAACAGATAATAGGTAACAGACAATAGTTAACAGACAATAGATAACAGACAATAGGTAACAGATAATAGGTAACAGACAATATATAACATATAATAGGTAACAGACCATAGATAACATAATAGATAACATAATAGGTAACAGATAATAGGTAACAGACAATAGGTAACAGACAATAGATAACAGATAATAGGTAACAGACAATAGGTAAAAGACAATAGGTAATAGACCATAGATAACATATAATAGGTAACAGACAATAGATAACATAATAGGTAACAGACAATAGATAACATAATAGGTAACAGATAATAGGTAACAGACAATAGTTAACAGACAATAGGTAACAGATAATAGGTAACAGACAATATATAACATATAATAGGTAACAGACCATAGATAACATAATAGATAACATAATAGGTAACAGATAATAGATAACAGACAATAGATAACAGACAATAGGTAACAGACAATAGGTAACAGACCATAGATAACATAATAGATAACATAATAGGTAACAGATAATAGATAACAGACAATAGATAACATATAATAGGTAACAGACAATAGGTAACAGACCATAGATAACATAGTTAACAGACAATAGATAACAGACAATAGGTAACAGATAATAGTTAACAGACAATAGATAACAGACAATAGATAACATATAATAGGTAACAGACAATAGGTAACAGACCATAGATAACATAATAGGTAACAGATAATAGGTAACAGACAATAGGTAACAGACCATAGATAACATAATAGATAACATAATAGGTAACATATAATAGGTAACAGACAATAGGTAACAGACCATAGATAACATAATAGATAACATAATAGGTAACAGATAATAGATAACAGACAATAGATAACAGATAATAGGTAACAGACAATAGGTAACAGATAATAGGTAACAGACAATAGATAACATATAACAGGTAACAGACCATAGATAACATAATAGGTAACAGATAATAGATAACAGACAATAGATAACATATAATAGGTAACAGACAATAGGTAACAGACCATAGATAACATAATAGGTAACAGATAATAGGTAACAGATAATAGATAACAGACAATAGATAACATATAATAGGTAACAGACAATAGGTAACAGACCATAGATAACATAATAGGTAACAGATAATAGATAACAGACAATAGATAACATATAATAGGTAACAGACAATAGGTAACAGACCATAGATAACATAATAGGTAACAGATAATAGGTAACAGACAATAGGTAACAGACAATAGATAACATATAATAGGTAACAGACAATAGATAACAGACAATAGGTAACAGACAATAGATAACATAATAGGTAACAGATAATAGGTAACAGACAATAGGTAACAGACAATAGATAACATATAATAGGTAACAGACAATAGATAACAGATAATAGATAACAGATAATAGATAACAGACAATAGATAACAGACAATAGATAACAGATAATAGGTAACAGACAATAGATAACAGACAATAGATAACAGACAATAGGTAACAGACAATAGATAACAGATAATAGGTAACAGACCATAGATAACATAATAGGTAACAGATAATAGATAACAGACAATAGATAACATATAATAGGTAACAGACAATAGGTAACAGACAATAGATAACAGATAATAGATAACAGACAATAGATAACAGACAATAGATAACAGATAATAGGTAACAGACAATAGATAACAGACAATAGATAACAAACAATAGGTAACAGACAATAGATAACATATAATAGGTAACAGACAATAACTAATAGGTAACAGACAATAGATAACAGATAATAGGTAACAGACAATAGATAACAGACAATAGGTAACATATAATAGGTAACAGACAATAGATAACAGATAATAGATAACAGATAATAGGTAACAGACAATAGATAACAGACAATAGTTAACAGACAATAGATAACAGACAATAGGTAACAGATAATAGGTAACAGATAATAGGTAACAGACCATAGATAACATAATAGATAACATAATAGGTAACAGATAATAGATAACAGACAATAGATAACAGACAATAGATAACATATAATAGGTAACAGACAATAGATAACAGACAATAGGTAACAGACAATAGGTAACAGACCATAGATAACATAATAGATAACATAATAGGTAACAGATAATAGGTAACAGACAATAGGTAACAGACAATAGATAACAGATAATAATAGGTAACAGACCATAGATAACATAATAGGTAACAGATAATAGGTAACAGACAATAGATAACATAATAGGTAACAGATAATAGGTAACAGACAATAGATAACAGATAATAGGTAACAGACAATAGATAACAGACAATAGGTAACAGATAATAATAGGTAACAGACCATAGATAACATAATAGGTAACAGATAATAGGTAACAGACAATAGATAACATATAATAGGTAACAGACAATAGATAACATAATAGGTAACATATAATAGGTAACAGACAATAGATAACAGATAATAGGTAACAGACCATAGATAACAGACAATAGATAACAGACAATAGGTAACATATAATAGGTAACAGACCATAGATAACATAATAGATAACATAATAGGTAACAGATAATAGATA
The DNA here is from genome assembly GCF_009769545.1 of Cyclopterus lumpus. Lineage (NCBI taxonomy): Eukaryota > Metazoa > Chordata > Actinopteri > Perciformes > Cyclopteridae > Cyclopterus > Cyclopterus lumpus. The sequence continues at coordinate 24,687,265 of NC_046972.1, read as the reverse complement.
ACAGACAATAGATAACATACAATAGATAACAGACAATAGATAACAGACAATAGGTAACAGACAATAGATAACATATAATAGGTAACAGACAATAACTAATAGGTAACAGACAATAGGTAACATATAATAGGTAACAGATAATAGGTAACAGACAATAGTTAACAGACAATAGATAACAGACAATAGGTAACAGATAATAGGTAACAGACAATAGATAACAGACAATAGGTAACAGACAATAACTAATAGGTAACAGACAATAGATAACAGATAATAGGTAACAGACAATAGATAACAGACAATAGGTAACAGACAATAGATAACAGACAATAGGTAACAGACAATAGATAACATATAATAGGTAACAGACAATAACTAATAGGTAACAGACAATAGGTAACATATAATAGGTAACAGATAATAGGTAACAGACAATAGTTAACAGACAATAGATAACAGACAATAGGTAACAGATAATAGGTAACAGACAATAGATAACATATAATAGGTAACAGACCATAGATAACATAATAGATAACAGACAATAGATAACAGACAATAGGTAACAGACAATAGGTAACAGACAATAGATAACAGACAATAGATAACAGACAATAGTTAACAGACAATAGATAACAGACAATAACTAATAGGTAACAGACAATAGATAACAGATAATAGGTAACATTCATCAGAGGGACGGTGACAAACATTCATGATGTCAACATAAAAAATCATAAAAAACATTTAAAAAGTTTTACCTTTGAAGCCGAATGAACTGTACATTCTATAAAAACACAAGTAACTCAAGTACTGCACTTTGTGGAACCTTGTACCATGTTTATACTTCTACTACATCTCAGAGTAAATATTTAATTTTGACTGGTCTACATTTATCTGAGTTACTTTAATTAATATGAAAATAACTTCAACCAGCTTTGTTAACCTCTTAATTACCTCTTATTAATACATCAGTAATAATAATGACCTTTAGCTAATATTAGTTTACTTTTGACATTTTATAAGGTATTGTCATTATTATCATTATCACCTCGTGCCTTAATAACTTTCTTATCCAGTCTTTGGTGAGGCCCAAGACTAAGCCCAGCCCCCCGGCCCTCTGATTGGACAGCCCACCTGTCAGTCTGAGCTCTGCCGATCCGCTGACGTCACCTCGGATTTCCCCGCCACTGTCACTTCCCGTAACAGTCCACAAACAAGATGGCGGCTCTCGGCAGCAAGCAGCTCATTGGCTGTCAGCTAACGCAGCTCATTGGCTGTCAGCTAACGCAGCTCATTGGCTGTCAGCTAACGCAGCCCCAGTCCTGTTGGCTGTGGTGAGAAGCCCCGCCTCCTGCAGGAGAGCGACACACAGAAACAGAAGAAGTAGAAAGAAACGTATTTAATTATTATTAAATACGTTTAAAATCTCAATGAATCCCAAAATCATCTAATGTATTGAATCTATGTTCATCCGACAATAAATAAATAAATCTTTATTCACTTCGTGTCATATTTCAGCACTTTATGCAAATTTAAATGAATAAAAATAAATAAAGAAGAACTTTGCTCCTTCACATTAAATAACAATACATATTAGACACAATTATAATGAAACATAATTATGCACAAGTTATTTATATTACAAATGAAATAATAAACATGCATTCGCTTCACTGTGAAACACATGTTTTATACTCAGTGTGTATACTAGGTGGTAAAATGTAAATGATGAGTTGAAGTGTGTCTGGTCTGTGTGTCGTATCTCTGTCACAGCGGCTCCGCACCAACCCTGTAGTCCGCCTGTCTGCGGTTCAGAGCCCAGAGGAGGACTCGAACCTGTGACCAGGACCTTTAATGGGAAGCATGCCGCGGTGATTCTTTGATCCTCCGGTGGCTGCTGGGTAATAAAGTGTCCGTGAAAACGTCTCTGGGATCATGTCGGCCGTCGGCTCGGACCAGAACCGGAACCGGACCGCAGCCGATCCAGAGCTGCAGGAGGCCGGGGTCCTGCAGCCGCAGACCGTGTTCGTCATCCTGGACTCGGCTGAAACTCTCAACCTGGTCCGGTGAGTCCGGAAGTTCCGGGGAAGACAAACTCCATTCAGAAATGTGTATTTGCTCGTTGCCTAAAGAACATGAGTCCGATCTGTGGTGCCTTCGGGTGACATCGGCATATTAAGTACTTAAGTTGTGTTCAATGTCTCAGTGTTGTGTTCAGTGTCTCAGTGTTGTGTTCAGTGTCTCACTTCAGTGTTGTGTTCAATGTCTCAGTGTTGTGTTCAGTGTCTCAGTGTTGTGTTCAGTGTCTCACTTCAGTGTTGTGTTCAATGTCTCACTTCAGTGTTGTGTTCAATGTCTTAGTTCAGTGTTGTGTTCAATGTCCCAGTTCAGTGTTGTGTTCAATGTCTCAGTTCAGGGTTGTCTTCAGTGTTGTGTTCAGTGTCTCACTTCAGTGTTGTGTTCAATGTCTTAGTTCAGTGTTGTGTTCAATGTCCCAGTTCAGGGTTGTGTTCAATGTCTCAGTTCAGGGTTGTGTTCAATGTCTCAGTTCAGTGTTGTGTTCAATGTCCCAGTTCAGTGTTGTGTTCAAGGTCTTAGTTCAGTGTTGTGTTCAAAGTCTTAGTTCAGTGTTGTGTTCAATGTCCCAGTTCAGTGTTGTGTTCAATGTCCCAGTTCAGTGTTGTGTTCAATGTCCCAGTTCAGTGTTGTGTTCAAGGTCTTAGTTCAGTGTTGTGTTCAAGGTCTTAGTTCAGTGTTGTGTTCAATGTCCCAGTTCAGTGTTGTGTTCAATGTCCCAGTTCAGTGTTGTGTTCAAGGTCTTAGTTCAGTGTTGTGTTCAAGGTCTTAGTTCAGTGTTGTGTTCAATGTCCCAGTTCAGTGTTGTGTTCAATGTCTCAGTTCAGTGTTGTGTTCAAGGTCTTAGTTCAGTGTTGTGTTCAGTGTCTCAGTTCAGTGTTGTGTTCAATGTCTCAGTTCAGTGTTGTGTTCAAGGTCTTAGTTCAGTGTTGTGTTCAATGTCTCAGTTCAGTGTTGTGTTCAAGGTCTTAGTTCAGTGTTGTGTTCAATGTCTCAGTTCAGTGTTGTGTTCAAGGTCTTAGTTCAGTGTTGTGTTCAGTGTCTCAGTTCAGTGTTGTGTTCAATGTCTCAGTTCAGTGTTGTGTTCAAGGTCTTAGTTCAGTGTTGTGTTCAATGTCTCAGTTCAGTGTTGTGTTCAAGGTCTTAGTTCAGTGTTGTGTTCAATGTCCCAGTTCAGTGTTGTGTTCAATGTCTCAGTTCAGTGTTGTGTTCAAGGTCTTAGTTCAGTGTTGTGTTCAGTGTCTCAGTTCAGTGTTGTGTTCAATGTCCTGGTTGTCTCCAACCTGCCTAGAGACAGAACCTTAGACTCAAATTATCATCATTATCAATCAATATCAATCAATATTGATTGATATTAATCGTCACTCTACTTTCATCAAAACAGGAAGTGGGAGGTGGCGGTTTGTTTGTTTGTTTGTTTGTTGCTTTTCTTAAAAATCAAAAAGATGAATCTTTAACATTTAAATGATAAATGTAACACACACACGCAGACACACACACATGCAGACACACACACACACACACACACACACACACACACACACACACACAAGCAGACACACATGCAGATACACACACACACGCAGACACACACACACACAAGCAGACACACACACACACACAAGCAGACACACACACACACAAGCAGACACACACACAGACACACACACACACACAAGCAGACACACACACACACACAAGCAGACACACAAGCAGACACACACAAGCAGACACACAAGCAGACACACACACACACACAC
>NC_046972.1:24673426-24678426 GCF_009769545.1 Cyclopterus lumpus | reverse complement strand
ACAACTACACGAGTACACAACTACACGAGTACACAACTACACAAGTACAGTACACAACTAAACAAGTACACAACTAAACGAGTACACAACTACACAACTACACGAGTACACAACTACACGAGTACACAACTACACGAGTACACAACTACACAAGTACACAACTAAACAAGTACACAACTAAACAAGTACACAACTAAACAAGTACACAACTACACGAGTACACAACTACACGAGTACACAACTACACAAGTACAGTACACAACTAAACAAGTACACAACTAAACGAGTACACAACTACACAAGTACAGTACACAACTAAACAAGTACACAACTACACAAGTACACAACTAAACAAGTACAGTACACAACTACACGAGTACACAACTAAACAAGTACACAACTACACGAGTACACAACTACACGAGTACACAACTACACGAGTACACAACTAAACGAGTACACAACTACACGAGTACACAACTACACGAGTACACAACTACACGAGTACACAACTAAACGAGTACACAACTACACGAGTACACAACTACACGAGTACACAACTACACGAGTACACAACTACACGAGTACACAACTACACGAGTACACAACTACACGAGTACACAACTACACAAGTACAGTACACAACTAAACAAGTACACAACTAAACGAGTACACAACTACACGAGTACACAACTACACGAGTACACAACTTAACAAGTACACAACTAAACGAGTACACAACTACACGAGTACACAACTACACGAGTACACAACTACACGAGTACACAACTACACGAGTACACAACTACACGAGTACACAACTAAACAAGTACACAACTACACAAGTACACAACTAAACAAGTACACAACTACACGAGTACACAACTACACGAGTACACAACTACACGAGTACACAACTACACGAGTACACAACTAAACGAGTACACAACTAAACGAGTACACAACTACACGAGTACACAACTAAACGAGTACACAACTACACGAGTACACAACTAAACGAGTACACGAGTACACAACTACACCAGTACACAACTACACCAGTACACAACTACACGAGTACACAACTAAACGAGTACACAACTAAACGAGTACACAACTACACGAGTACACAACTACACGAGTACACAACTACACAAGTACACAACTAAACGAGTACACAACTAAACAAGTACAGTACACAACTAAACGAGTACACAACTACACGAGTACACAACTGCACAAGTACAGTACACAACTAAACGAGTACACAACTAAACGAGTACACAACTACACAAGTACACAACTAAACGAGTACACAAGTACACAACTACACAAGTACACAACTAAACGAGTAAACAACTACACGAGTACACAACTACACGAGTACACAAGTACAGCACACAACTAAACGAGTACACAACTACACAAGTACACGAGTACACAACTACACGAGTACACAACTACACGAGTACACAACTACACGAGTACACAAGTACAGCACACAACTAAACGAGTACACAACTACACAAGTACACGAGTACACAACTACACGAGTACACAACTACACGAGTACACAACTAAACGAGTACACAACTACACGAGTACACAACTAAACGAGTACACAACTACACGAGTACACAACTACACGAGTACACAACTACACGAGTACACAACTACACGAGTACAGTACACAACTAAACAAGTACACAACTAAACGAGTACACAACTACACGAGTACACAACTACACGAGTACACAACTTAACAAGTACACAACTAAACAAGTACACAACTACACAAGTACACAACTACACAAGTACACAACTAAACAAGTACACAACTACACGAGTACACAACTACACGAGTACACAACTACACGAGTACACAACTACACGAGTACACAACTAAACGAGTACACAACTAAACGAGTACACAACTACACGAGTACACAACTAAACGAGTACACGAGTACACAACTACACCAGTACACAACTACACCAGTACACAACTACACCAGTACACAACTACACGAGTACACAACTAAACGAGTACACAACTACACGAGTACACAACTACACGAGTACACAACTACACAAGTACACAACTAAACGAGTACACAACTAAACAAGTACAGTACACAACTAAACGAGTACACAACTACACGAGTACACAACTGCACAAGTACAGTACACAACTAAACAAGTACACAACTAAACGAGTACACAACTACACAAGTACACAACTAAACGAGTACACAAGTACACAACTAAACAAGTACACAACTACACAAGTACACAACTACACGAGTACACAAGTACAGCACACAACTAAACGAGTACACAACTACACAAGTACACGAGTACACAACTACACGAGTACACAACTACACGAGTACACAACTAAACGAGTACACAACTACACGAGTACACAACTACACGAGTACACAACTACACGAGTACACAACTACACAAGTACACGAGTACACGAGTACACGAGTACACAACTACACGAGTACACAACTACACGAGTACACAACTACACGATTAACTCTCTCCTGTCCTGCAGGGTTCTGATGCGGCAGGATCTGATGCGGCAGCAGGCCCTGGAGGAGGAGCAGAAGGAGGTGCAGCAGCAGCTCCTCCTCCGCTCAGTAGACTCCTCCTCCCCCATCTCCGTCTCTGTGTCTTCCTCCTGCAGACCTCCTGCTCAGGTCCCTGTGGAGGTGCTGAAGGTATGAGGAGGGACAAGAGGAGGTGGAGGAGGAGGAGGATAAAGAGGAGAAGGGGGAGAAGGGGGGAGGAGGAGGATAAAGGGGAGGAGGAGGAGGAGAAAGATAAAGAGGAGGAGGGACAGGAGGAGGTGGTGGAGGAGGAGGAGGATAAAGGGGAGGAGGAGGAGAAATATAAAGAGGAGGAGGGACAGGAGGAGGTGGTGGAGGGGGATGATGAGGAGGATAAAGAGGAGGAGGAGAAGGGGGAGAAGGGGGGGAGGAGGAGGAGGATAAAGGGGAGGAGGGACAGGAGGAGGTGGTGGTGGTGGAGGAGGAGGATGAAGAAGAGGAGGAGGAGGGGGAGAAGGGGAGGAGGAGGATAAAGAGAAGGAGGAGGAGGATAAAGAGAAGGAGGAGAAGGGGGGAGGAGGAGGAGGATAAAGGGGAGGAGGATAAGGGGGAGAAGGAGGTGAAAGAAGAAGAGGAGGAGGATAAGGAGGGGAGGAGGAGAAAGATAAAGGGGAGAAGGATAAGGGGGAGGAGGAGGATGATAAAGAGGAGGAGGAGAAAGATAAAGAGGAGGAGGATAAGGGGGAGAAGGAGGAGAATAAGATAGAGGGGAGGAGGAGGGTTTAGATCCTTTCGGATTCTTACTATGAAGTATATTTATCTCTCCTGACTCGGGTACATTTCCCATAATGCACCTGGAGAGCTGAACATTGTCTCCTTGTCCCTCAGGTGCAGACTCACCTGGAGAACCCCACCAGGTATCACATCCAGCAGGCTCAGAGGCAGCAGGTCCGTCAGTATCTCTCAGACACAAAGACAGCCAATCAAGACTCAGCTGGACCGTCACCAAGCCACTCCCCCCACCTGGGCCCCGCCCCCAAACTACAGCTTGCAGACGTCTTCAGAAAAACAGAGGTAGTTAAATATATATCCGTCTCTTTTTCTCTCTCTCTCTCTCTTTTTCTCTCTCTCTCTCTCTCTCTCTCTCTCTCTCTCTTTATCAATTACTTTCTAATCTTTTCTTTTTACTTCTTTACTATCTTTTTCTTTCAAAAAATATTCAAAAAGAACCGATATGAATATCAATAAGAGTCCTGGCATCTGTAACTGTGATGGCGTACTGGATGACAGGAACCTTCAAATAACTTAATGAACATTGATTGATCAGATGAAACCTAACGAGCTCATTTAGATTTGGGGGGTTAAGGTGAACCTCTTGTCTGTCTTGCTGATCCCATCTGTGATTGGCTCATTCAGATGGAAGAGACCGTCATCGATGACATCATCAGCCTTGAGTCAAGCCTGAATGACGAGTTTCTGACGCTGATCGAATCTGGATTACAGCTCGCCAACACGGTAAGAATGCACACGGAAACATGCAGGAAACATGGAGGAAACATGGAGAAGAGATGCAGGAAACATACTGGAAACATGGAGGAAACATGCTGGAAACATGCAGGAAACATGCTGGAAACATGGAGGAAACATGGAGAAGATATGCAGGAAACATACTGGAAACATGGAGGAAACATGGAGGAAACATGCAGAAAACATGGAGGAAACATGGAGAAGAGATGCAGGAAACATACTGGAAACATGGAGGAAACATGCTGGAAACATGCAGGAAACATGCTGGAAACATGCAGGAAACATGCTGGAAACATGGAGGAAACATGGAGGAAACATGCAGAAAACATGGAGGAAACATGGAGAAGATATGCAGGAAACATACTGGAAACATGGAGGAAACATGGAGGAAACATGCAGAAAACATGGAGGAAACATGGAGAAGAGATGCAGGAAACATGGAGGAAACATGCAGGAAACATGCTGGAAACATGGAGGAAACATGCAGGAAACATGGAGGAAACATGCTGGAAACATGCAGGAAACATGCTGGAAACATGGAGAAGAGATGCAGGAAACATGCAGGAAACATGGAGAAGAGATGCAGGAAACATGCAGGAAACATGGAGAAGAGATGCAGGAAACATACTGGAAACATGCAGGAAACATGCTGGAAACATGCAGGAAACATGATGTAAACATGGAGAAGAGATGCAGGAAACATGGAGGAAACATGCTGGAAACATGGAGGAAACATGCAGGAAACATGCTGGAAACATACAGGAAACATAGAGAAGACATACAGAAAACATAGAGGAACATACAGGAAACATATAGAAGACATGCAGAAAACATAGAGGAACATACAGGAAACATATAGAAGACATGCAGAAAACATAGAGAAGACATACAGGAAACATAGAGAAGACATACAGG
>NC_046972.1:24633426-24663426 GCF_009769545.1 Cyclopterus lumpus | reverse complement strand
TATGTGTATATATTTTTATATATACATACACATATATATATATATATATATATATGTATGGGTGTGTGATGTATGTATGCATGTATACACATACATACATACATACCACCAGCAGGGGGGGTTTGATTCCGTTTTAAAGGTTTATATTGACAAACTTTTTTTGTTTTCATGTTGAAAATAATAATAAAATATAAAATAACAGCAGATTTTAACTTTAAAATTAAGCTGTGTCATTTCTGTGTGTGTGTGTGTGACTGGGTCTGTGTCTTTGATGTTGGGCATGCTGGGGGGGTCAGGGGTCAGGTGGCGTTGTCATCTCAGTGATTTCCTGTTTCCTGTTTGGACGTCCTGTCATGTTGCTTCAACAAAATACCCACTTCCTGTCCCACCCGATGATCCCGCCCCCTCCTGAGCTGCCAATCCCAAACATCAATAGTTTATTCTGCAGACGTTAATAAAGTTCAGTTCAGACGAGTCCTAGGAGCACCGACTCTCAGTGAACGCAACATACGTCACGAAGTAGCTCCGCCTCCAGGCGACGACCAGTGCTGTGACATCAGCCCGTAGTCCGTCTCTGATTGGCTGCTCTACGAGGGAAAGCAGATGGAGCAGCACTCCAAACAGACTTCCAGGCAGTCGGACGAGCCGCAGCAGTCCTCCCATATCCCACAATCCAACGCGGCCTGACATGCCTCCTCCGTACAGGCCGCCTCCCCATAGCAGCAGCAGCAGCCAACCGCGGCATCGCAACAACAGGCCCCGCCCACTCCGCAAACCAGACACTCCCCCACAGCCGAACACATGGATGTTAGCTCGCAGAAAAGACAAGCCAGGAGACAGTGAACGCACCAGTCTGTAGAAACATCAGGACAGAGACAGTGAATGCATCATTCTATGGGGACATCAGGACAAAGACAGTGAATGCATCATTCTGTAGAAACATCAGGACAGAGACAGTGAATGCATCATTCTATGGGGACATCAGGACAAAGACAGTGAACGCATCATTCTGTAGAAACATCAGGACAGAGACAGTGAACGCATCATTCTATGGGGACATCAGGACAGACAGTGAATGCACCATTCTGTGGTTCATCAGGACAAAGACAGTGAACGCATCATTCTGTGGGGACATCAGGACAGACAGTGAATGCACCATTCTGTGGTTCATCAGGACAAAGACAGTGAACACATCATTCTGTGGGGACATCAGGACAGACAGTGAACGCATCATTCTGTGGGGACATCAGGACAGACAGTGAATGCACCATTCTGTGGTTCATCAGGACAGAGACAGTGAACACATCATTCTGGTCTGAGGTCTGTTGGCTGTGAGGGAGTTAACGGCTGGTTTTATCAGAGATAAGCAGACGTCCACGATGAAGGTGTCCTCAGATAAAGTGTCTGCCTGTCTGCCTGCCTGTCTGTCTGTCTGTCTGCCTGCCTGCCTGTCTGTCTGTCAGTCTGTCTCAATAACGTTACAGATTCAGATTAACTATACTAACTGCTTTGTTGGCTCCATAAGGAACATGCATTAGTGGGAGGAGCTAAGTGTGTGTTACGCCCAATTAATTTTTTCCCAAATCGTCTCCAGTGCAGCTGTTGCAGAACATAAGGTTCCTCCACGTGTTCAGGTTCCAGTGCAGCTGTTGCAGAACATAAGGTTCCTCCACGTGTTCAGGTTCCAGTGCAGCTGTTGCAGAACATAAGGTTCCTCCACGTGTTCAGGTTCCAGTGCAGCTGTTGCAGAACATAAGGTTCCTCCACGTGTTCAGGTTCCAATGCAGCTGTTGCAGAACATAAGGTTCCTCCACGTGTTCAGGTTCCAGTGCAGCTGTTGCAGAACATAAGGTTCCTCCACGTGTTCAGGTTCCAGTGCAGCTGTTGCAGAACATAAGGTTCCTCCACGTGTTCAGGTTCCAGTGCAGCTGTTGCAGAACATAAGGTTCCTCCACGTGTTCAGGTTCCAGTGCAGCTGTTGCAGAACATAAGGTTCCTCCACGTGTTCAGGTTCCAGTGCAGCTGTTGCAGAACATAAGGTTCATCACATCTGGTTACCTACGTTCTATATTATTGTGTTCCTGATCTCCAGAGGATGAACCCTTATATCCTAATCACATGACATCTCTACTCAAACCTGATTGGCTCACCATCTCCAGCGACCTCCTTAATGTGGGCGGCGTCCGACCTCATGGGGGCGTGGCTTTTAGTAGAGGAGAGACGCTTCTGATTGGTGCTGCGATGAGGAGGAGGAGGAGACGCTGATGAGCTGTCCACAACTGAGAGACAGGAAGTGACATCACAGGTGACATCACAGGTGTCAGATTCAGGTATTGGGCGGCTACCTCTCTTTTGGCTGGGCATTAGGCGAGCGACGCCATTGGTGGAGGAGCCGTCCGTCACAGAGTTGTCGACGCTGGCTCCGTCATCTGACCAATCACAGAGCCGGAGGGGCGGAGCCTCCTCTGAAACGTCTTTATGTGATTACTGTCTGTTTGGTGGCATGAAACACCACAGAAGAAGTACCCAGATCTTAAAAGTATATTGTGTACTTGTTTATGTATTTTATATCAACATATGGAAACAAACATCCAGTCACGTTTTATTTTGAAGGGTTGGAAATGTGACAGTAAAAGAATAAAGTAGCGAATAAAACTCAAGTTACGTACAAATATACGTAAAGGACAGAGTTACTGGTCCCCACCACAGAAGAAGAGAACGAGGATGTGTTAATTTAAAGGACAAAACATTCAGAAACATTTGATAAACTTGGTTATTATAGAATATAGTAAACAATGTGTGTAAAGCTCAGCTTGTAAGTCTGAATTCAGGGTGATGTCATCATCGGACTGTCTCACCTGTGTGATGCAGGAGCGTCCCATTGGCTGTTGGCTGGATGGAGACGCATTCTGATTGAACCGGCTTCTGATTGGCTCTGCTCTCAGTGATGTCATCGGCGTGTGAATTCACGTCCATCCTGCCAAATTAACACGATCGTTATAATTAATTATTGATCTGCTGCAAGTCTTTTGTTTTCATACGTCACAACAACAGCAGCATTATTATTAATTTTAAATAAATAGATAATAGATAATAATAACAGTAATAACATTAGTAATAATGATAGTAATAGTAATAATGGTAATAATAATAACAGTAATACAATTTGTAATAATGATAGTAATAGTAATAATAATGCTATAATAATAATAATAACAGTAATAACATTTGTAATAATGAAAAGAAACGCAGCTCAAGATGCTAGGAAACAACATTTTAAAAATATTATATAATTTAAAGGCAGATATTACCTCTATTTATCTTTAATACTTTAAAATAACATAAAAGTAAACCATTAAAACCAGCACATTTATTATAATCTATTTAATCATTATGAACTTTATTAATACACTTTATTGTTCAGCAGCAGCAAAAAGAGTAAATAAAACTCAATCAATAAAGATGATGAATCATCTCAATAATATCAATACAAATGTAATAATTAATTAATTAGCCAAGAAACAAACAAGTAAACACAATATTTATGTTTCTGGATCAAAGAGAGAAACTTCTGAATCATCGAAATATTATTTAAATAATAACACATTTTTACCTGAGACTTTTCTCCTTCTTCTTCTCCTTTTTCTTTTTCTCCTTCTTCTTCTTCTTCTTCTTCTTTATCTCTTGTTTCTCTTTTCTTTCTTTCTTCCTTCTTCCTTCTTTTGTTCTGTCACTCTTCTCAATAAGCGGGTTGCCGCTGTGTCGGGAGCGCGCGCATGCGTGTGACCGCCTCCTCTTTATTTCGAAAGCAGCACACACACACACACACACACACACACGCACACGCACACACACACGCAAACACATACGCATACACACACACGCGCACACACACACGCACACACACACACACGCACACACACACACACACACACACGCAAACACAAACGCATACACACACACGCGCACACACACACACGCACACACACACACACACTCACACACACGAGTAATTCAACAGGAGGGTGCTGTCCAGTGAATTTAAGACTTTATAATACTTTCTACTTTATGTATATATTTATTATTAATACTTGTTGTTGTTATTATTTTGTATGCTAGTAATAATAATATGTATTATAATTACAAGAGATTATAATAATAATAATATTAATGACAACAAAAAGTTTTTGAATGTGACTGCCGCCTGCTGGACTCAATGAGAACTGACTTTACATTTATAATTATATTCATAATATGGATTATTATCATCATTATTATGTTTATTATCACGTTTATAATCATGATCAGTATATTCATTATTACATGTATTATAATGTATATTATTATTATTATTATTATTATATTGATTATAATTATTATGTTTTATAATAATAATACTTATTATAATTACTATTATGTTTATTATTACATTTATTATCATGTTTATTATTATTATATTTATTGTAAGTATTATTTGTATTATTACCATTACTATTATAACTATTAGATTGATTATAAGTGTTATTACCATTACTTATATATTTAGAATAATTATATTTATATTTATTATTATTATTATTATTATTACCATTACTATTATTATTATATTTATTATAAGTATTATTTGTATTATTACCATTATTATTATATTGATTATAAGTGTTATACCATTACTAATATATTTATAATAATTATAGTTATATTTATTATAACTATTCTTATCATATTTATTAGGTTTATAGTGATTATAATATAGACCGGTTCAGGGTGTCGTTGCGTCTCCTCCCTGCAGGCGTCGCTGCAGCCGCGGCCTCGTTGTCGCTGCTGCAGCTCTAATTGAGCGCGCAGAAGAAGAAGCGGCCGGAGCAGCGGCGCAAACAAAGAGACTCGAACACATTCAGTTCTGAGTGATTGACAGGTGACGTGTGACATGTTACACGTGACACGTGACGCGCGACACGCGACGGAGGTCTCGCGGAAGACCGGTTCTTCTTCTGCGCGAGGAGCAGCTGCAGCGTCTTGATGGTGAGTCTTCTTCGTGGACTTCTTCTCGGGCAGATGTTGCACTGATGGAGCAGCAGCTGGACCCGTTGAGACCTGCAGCATCGCACGCACGCACGCACGCACAGATGACACGTGACCGATGAATAATTGCATGGAAATCAAAAAAACTGTGACGGGCAACCCTGCAGAGTCCGGGTCCGTTAGGACCAGTGGTCTTTAATGCGGATCAGAGAGTCTTCACGGAAATCCAGATCAGGTCTGATGTTTTTTCATCTGGACCTGGTCTGATGTGGTCTGATGTGGTCTGATAAGACCTGGTCTCATGTGGTCTGATGTGGTCTGATAAGACCTGGTCTCATGTGGTCTGATGTGGTCCGATAAGACCTGGTCTCATGTGGTCTGATGTGGTCCGATAAGACCTGGTCTCATGTGGTCTGGTGTGGTCCGATAAGACCTGGTCTCATGTGGTCTGGTGTGGTCTGATAAGACCTGGTCTCATGTGGTCTGATGTGGTCCGATAAGACCTGGTCTCATGTGGTCTGGTGTGGTCCGATAAGACCTGGTCTCATGTGGTCTGGTGTGGTCTTGATGTGTGTAACAATCTGCTCTCTTGGTTCTCCTCAGTTGGAGGAGGCTGCAGGAGCAGAGCGAGGCCCGGAGGAGGCAGGAGGAGGAGGAGGTGAAGGAGGAGGAGAAGAAGGAGGTGAAGGAGGAAGAGAAGGAGGAAGAGGAGGTGAAGGAGGAAGAGAAGGAGGAAGAGGAGGGGAAGGAGGAGGACTGAAGGTCTCCATGAAGACCCCCAGAGGTCCTGTTTATTGTGTCTGCAGGAAATCCGACATCAACTGTTTCATGATGTAAGAACCTGAAGATTAAAATGATGAGAACCAACATCACAACATGCACTAACCTGTCTGTCTCTCTGCCTGTCTGTCTGTCTGTCTACCTTTTATCTGTCTGTCTCTCTCTCTGTCTGCCTGTCTCTCTGCCTCTCTGTCTACCTTTTATCTGTCTGTCTCTCTCTCTGTCTGTCTGTCTGTCTGCCTTTTATCTGTCTGTCTGCCTGTCTGTCTCTCTGTTAACTCTTTCTACCTTTTTATCTCCCTGTCTGTCTCTCTGCCTGTCTGTCTGTCAGAGGGTGCGACAGCTGTACCGAGTGGTTTCATGGAAACTGTGTTGGCGTCTCAGAGAAAGCAGCTAAATCCATCAGAGTTTGGTTTTGTCCGTCCTGCAGAGGTCAGTGAAGTAACGTGGTGCCTTCAGGTAACGGAACGAGGGTCTGTAGAAACAGGGTTTGGACTGTGTGAAGTGTGGGTATGAAGATTAAAGAAACATCGTTATGAATATTATATTTCATGTCTGATAGTAACTGAAACACACTGCTCCTTTAAGATAGAAAGATATAGTAGAACTCTGACATTCAATATGGCTGTGTTTTAGCTGTTAGCTCTGTGATAGCTATGTGTTAGCTGTGTGTTAGCTTTGTGTTAGCTCTGAGTAAGCTGTTAGCTGTGTGTTAGCTTTGTGTTAGCTGTTAGCTTTGTGTTAACTCTGTGTTAGGTTTGTTTTAGCTGTGTGTTAGCTGTGTTTTAGCTGTTAGCTCTGTGTTAGCTGTGTTTTAGCTGTTAGCTGTGTGTTAGCTTTGTGTTAGCTCAGTGTTAGCGTTGTGTTTGTTAGCTTTGTGTTAACTTTGTGTTAGCTGTGTGTTAGCTTTGTGTTAGCTGTTAGCTCTGTGTTAGCTCTGAGTAAGCCGTTAGCTGTGTTTCGCCCCCTGCAGATAAAGATCCGTCTCTGGAGATTAAATACCGTCTGAAGAAGACCAAGGAGGAGAAAGAGACGGAGACGGAGGACCAACCTGATGGAGACGGGAGCTCCACCCAGACCAAGATGGACAGGAGGCGAGGCTCACAGGTAACTATACTGACAGGGCGAGGGGCAAACGGGTAACTAACCCGTCAGGGGGCGGGGCCACACCAGACCACATCTGACCAGGTCGCATCAGACCAGGTCTGATGAACATGGAGACCCTCCAGACAGATCCCGTCATTCTGTTTTATTCAGACCTAAAAGGATCTGGATCAGCCTACACTGAACCTAGACTGGGACCAGGACTAGATCATAAAGTGGACCCTGGTTTATATGTGTATATGGTCTCAGGTAACTAGACCGACAAGGAGCGGGGCAAACTAGTATCTCTACCAATAGGCGGGGCTCACAGGTAACCTGGCATTTAATTGGACCAGAAAGGGGGCTATCGGGGTCACAGCTCCTCCTGGGATATCAGATCCAGTGGATACTGGTCTCCCCTGTGACCCGGATTACATTTGTCTTATTGTTTGTGAACCAGATCAAGCGCTCGGCCCGGATGTGTGGCGAGTGTGACGCCTGCCTGAGGACGGAGGACTGCGCTCTGTGCGACTTCTGCAAAGACATGAAGAAGTTCGGAGGTCCAAACAAGATCCGGCAGAAGTGTCGCATGCGGCAGTGTGAGGTTCGGGCCCGGGTGAGTCTCAGGTTTATATGCATGGAAACTCAGGTTTATAGGCATGTAACCTCAGGTTTATATGCATGGAAACTCAGGTTTATATGTATGTAAACTCAGGTTTATATGTATGTAATCTCTCAGGTTTATATGTATGTAATCTCAGGTTTATATGCATGGAAACTCAGGTTTATATGTATGTAGTCTCAGGTTTATATGTATGTAAACTCAGGTTTATATGTATGTAAACTCAGGTTTATATGTATGTAATCTCAGGTTTATATGCATTTAATATCAGGTTTATATGCATGTAAACTCAGGTTTATATGCATGGAAACTCAGGTTTATATGTATGTAGTCTCAGGTTTATATGTATGTAAACTCAGGTTTATATGTATGTAGTCTCAGGTTTATATGTATGTAATCTCAGGTTTATATGCTTGGAAACTCAGGTTTATATGCATGGAAACTCAGGTTTATATGTATGTAGTCTCAGGTTTATATGTATGTAAACTCAGGTTTATATGTATGTAATCTCTCAGGTTTATATGTATGTAATCTCAGGTTTATATGTATGGAAACTCAGGTTTATATGTATGTAGTCTCAGGTTTATATGTATGTAAACTCAGGTTTATATGTATGTAAACTCAGGTTTATATGTATGTAAACTCAGGTTTATATGTATGTAATCTCAGGTTTATATGCATTTAATATCAGGTTTATATGCATGTAAACTCAGGTTTATATGCATGGAAACTCAGGTTTATATGTATGTAGTCTCAGGTTTATATGTATGTAAACTCAGGTTTATATGTATGTAGTCTCAGGTTTATATGTATGTAATCTCAGGTTTATATGCTTGGAAACTCAGGTTTATATGTATGTAAACTCAGGTTTATATGTATGTAAACTCAGGTTTATATGTATGCAATCACAGGTTTAAATGTATATAATCTCAGATTTATATGTATGCAATCACAGGTTTAAATGTATATAATCTCAGGTTTATATGTATGTAAACTCAGGTTTATATGCATGTAATCTCTCAGGTTTATATGTATGTAATCTCAGGTTTATATGTATGTAAACTCAGGTTTATATGCATGTAATCTCACAGGTTTAAATGTATATAATCTCAGGTTTATATGTATGTAAACTCAGGTTTATATGTATGTAATCTCAGGTTTATATGCATGTAATCTCTCAGGTTTATATGTATGTAATCTCTCAGGTTTATATGTATGTAATCTCAGGTTTATATGCATGAAATCTCAGGTTTATATGTATCTCAGGTTTATACAGTATGTATGTAATCTCAGGTTTATATGCATGTAATCTCAGGTTTATATGTATGTAATCTCAGGTTTATATGCATGTAATCTTAGGTTTAATATGTATGTAATCTCAGGTTTATATGCATGGAAACTCAGGTTTATAGTCATGTAATCTCAGGTTTAAATGTATATAACCTCAGATTTATATGTATGCAATCACAGGTTTAAATGTATATAATCTCAGATTTATATGTATGCAATCACAGGTTTAAATGTATCTCAGGTTTTATGTATGTAATCTCAGGTTTATATATATGTAAACTCAGGTTTATATGTATGTAGTCTCAGGTTTATATGTATATAATCTCAGGTTTATATGTATGCAATCTCAGGTTTAAATGTATATAATCTCAGATTTATATGCATGTAATCTCAGATTTATATGCATGTAATCTCAGGTTTATATGTATATAATCTCAGATTTATATGCATGTAAACTCAGGTTTATATGTATATGTACAGTTGTTTTATTGATTGATTGTTTTATTGAGTCATAATTCTTAGACACAACGAACTGGTGGTGGTGGTATTGATTAGTTATTATATATATATATATATCTATATCTAGAAGATGCTTCGTGTCAAAGAAGAGGAGATGAGTCGGAGTGGAATCAGGGGGCGTGGCCTGTCGAGGAAAGGAGCGGGGCTTCAGACGGAGGACGAGGATGATGACGATGATGATGACGAGGTGGCCTTCAGCGGGAGCGAGCTGGAGTTGTATGAGCAGTACAAAGCTGCCGGATACCAAGACCTGGTCAGTACGCCTTTCTGACTCTTCCTGTGTGTGATGCTACTTCCTGTGTGTGATGCTACTTCCTGTGGTGTGATGATACTTCCTGTGTGTGATGCTACTTCCTGTGTGTGATGATACTTCCTGTGTGTGATGCTACTTCCTGTGGTGTGATGCTACTTCCTGTAGTGTGATGCTACTTCCTGTGGTGTGATGATACTTCCTGTGGTGTGATGATACTTCCTGTGGTGTGATGATACTTCCTGTGTGTGATGCTACTTCCTGTGGTGTGATGCTACTTCCTGTGGTGTGATGCTACTTCCTATGGTGTGATGCTACTTCCTGTGTGTGATGCTACTTCCTGTGGTGTGATGCTACTTCCTGTGTGTGATGATACTTCCTGTGGTGTGATGATACTTCCTGTGGTGTGATGCTACTTCCTGTGTGTGATGATACTTCCTGTGGTGTGATGATACTTCCTGTGTGTGATGCTACTTCCTGTGGTGTGATGCTACTTCCTGTGTGTGATGATACTTCCTGTGGTGTGATGATACTTCCTGTGGTGTGATGATACTTCCTGTGGTGTGATGCTACTTCCTGTGGTGTGATGATACTTCCTGTGGTGTGATGATACTTCCTGTGGTGTGATGATACTTCCTGTGTGTGATGCTACTTCCTGTGGTGTGATGATACTTCCTGTGGTGTGATGATACTTCCTGTGGTGTGATGCTACTTCCTGTGTGTGATGCTACTTCCTGTGGTGTGATGCTACTTCCTGTGGTGTGATGCTACTTCCTGTGTGTGATGCTACTTCCTGTGGTGTGATGATACTTCCTGTGTGTGATGCTACTTCCTGTGGTGTGATGATACTTCCTGTGGTGTGATGCTACTTCCTGTGTGTGATGCTACTTCCTGTGGTGTGATGCTACTTCCTGTGGTGTGATGCTACTTCCTGTGTGTGATGCTACTTCCTGTGTGTGATGCTACTTCCTGTGGTGTGATGCTACTTCCTGTGGTGTGATGATACTTCCTGTGGTGTGATGATACTTCCTGTGTGTGATGCTACTTCCTGTGGGGTGATGCTACTTCCTGTGGTGTGATGCTACTTCCTGTGTGTGATGCTACTTCCTGTGGTGTGATGATACTTCCTGTGGTGTGATGATACTTCCTGTGTGTGATGCTACTTCCTGTGGTGTGATGCTACTTCCTGTGGTGTGATGCTACTTCCTGTGGTGTGATGCTACTTCCTGTGGTGTAATGCTACTTCCTGTACTGTGATGCTACTACCTGTGTTGTGATGCTAGTTCTTGTAGTGTTATGCTCCTACCTGTAGTGTGATGCTACTTCCTGTGTGGTGATGCTACTACCTGTAGGGTGATGCTCCAACCTGTGGTGTGATCTTACTTCCTGTGTTGTGATGCTACTTCCTGTGTTGTGATGCTACTTTCTGTGGTGTGATGCTACATCCTGTTGCAGGTGTGGCACAGCGAGGAAGAGGACGCCCAGTCAGACTCCCTGAGGAAGAAGGCCGTGAAGGTGAAACACGTCAAGAGGCGAGAGAAGAAGACGGAGAAGAAGGTGAGGATGGTTCAAACATTGTGGTACATTGTTGTACAGTGTGGTACATTGTTCTACAGTGTGGTACATTGTTCTACAGTGTGGTACATTGTTGTACAGTGTGGTACATTGTGGTACATTGTTCTACAGTGTGGTACATTGTTGTACAGTGTGGTACATTGTTGTACATTGTTCTACAGTGTGGTACATTGTTTTACAGTGTGGTACATTGTGGTACATTGTTGTACAGTGTGGTACATTGTTCTACATTGTTCTACATTGTTCTACAGTGTGGTACATTGTGGTACATTGTTGTACAGTGTTGTACATTGTTGTACATTGTTTTACAGTGTGGTACATTGTTGTACAGTGTGGTACATTGTGGTACATTGTGGTACATTGTTCTACAGTGTGGTACATTGTTCTACAGTGTGGTACATTGTTGTACAGTGTGGTACATTGTGGTACATTGTTCTACAGTGTGGTACATTGTGGTACATTGTTGTACAGTGTGGTACATTGTTGTACATTGTTCTACAGTGTGGTACATTGTTTTACAGTGTGGTACATTGTTGTACAGTGTGGTACATTGTGGTACATTGTTCTACAGTGTGGTACATTGTTCTACAGTGTGGTACATTGTTGTACAGTGTGGTACATTGTGGTACATTGTTCTACAGTGTGGTACATTGTGGTACAGTGTGGTACATTGTTGTACATTGTTCTACAGTGTGGTACATTGTTTTACAGTGTGGTACATTGTGGTACATTGTTCTACAGTGTGGTACATTGTTGTACAGTGTGGTACATTGTGGTACATTGTTTTACAGTGTGGTACATTGTTGTACAGTGTGGTACATTGTGGTACAGTGTGGTACATTGTTGTACATTGTTCTACAGTGTGGTACATTGTGGTACATTGTGGTACAGTGTGGTACATTGTTGTACATTGTTCTACAGTGTGGTACATTGTGGTACATTGTTGTACAGTGTGGTACATTGTGGTACATTGTTTTACAGTGTGGTACATTGTTGTACAGTGTGGTACATTGTTGTACATAGTGGTACATTGTTGTACATTGTTCTACAGTGTGGTACATTGTGGTACATTGTTCTACAGTGTGGTACATTGTTGTAAATTGTTCTACAGTGTGGTACATTGTTGTACATTGTTCTACAGTGTGGTACATTGTGGTACATTGTTGTACAGTGTGGTACATTGTGGTACATTGTTCTACAGTGTGGTACATTGTTCTACAGTGTGGTACATTGTTGTACATTGTTCTACAGTGTGGTACATTGTTGTACATTGTTCTACAGTGTGGTACATTGTGATACATTGTTGTACAGTGTGGTACATTGTGGTACATTGTTCTACAGTGTGGTACATTGTGGTACATTGTTGTACATTGTTCTACAGTGTGGTACATTGTTCTACAGTGTGGTACATTGTGGTACATTGTTGTACAGTGTGGTACATTGTTGTACATTGTTCTACAGTGTGGTACATTGTTGTACATTGTTCTACAGTGTGGTACATTGTGATACATTGTTGTACAGTGTGGTACATTGTGGTACATTGTTCTACAGTGTGGTACATTGTGGTACATTGTGGTACATTGTTCTACAGTGTGGTACATTGTGGTACATTGTTGTACATTGTTCTACAGTGTGGTACATTGTTCTACAGTGTGGTACATTGTGGTACATTGTTCTACAGTGTGGTACATTGTGGTACATTGTTCTACAGTGTGGTACATTGTGGTACATTGTTTTACAGTGTGGTACATTGTGGTACATTGTGGTACATTGTTCTACAGTGTGGTACATTGTGGTACATTGTTTTACATTGTGGTACATTGTTGTACATTGTTCTACAGTGTTGGCGATGCAGAACATCAGGAAAGCCGCTGTTTTGGTGGATCTCATGGATGTGTTCATTACGTTCTCTGGCCACGTCCGAGTAAATGCAATAAAAGTTCTATATGATCATCTCCACATACATGAATATACACTTATATATTATCTACTTGTTCTGAAAGAGTTGACAATTATCCTGAGTACTGAAGTCTGGTTCAACTATCCTGATTACTGAAGTCTGGTTCAACTATCCTGATTACTGAAGTCTGGTTCAACTATCCTGATTACTGAAGTCTGGTTCAACTATCCTGAGTACTGAAGTCTGGTTCAACTATCCTGAGTACTGAAGTCTGGTTCAACTATCCTGATTACTGAAGTCTGGTTCAACTATCCTGAGTACTGAAGTCTGGTTCAACTATCCTGATTACTGAAGTCTGGTTCAACTATCCTGATTACTGAAGTCTGGTTCAACTATCCTGATTACTGAAGTCTGGTTCAGCTATCCTGATGACTGAAGTCTGGTTCAACTATCCTGATTACTGAAGTCTGGTTCAACTATCCTGATTACTGAAGTCTGGTTCAACTATCCTGAGTACTGAAGTCTGGTTCAACTATCCTGATTACTGAAGTCTGGTTCAACTATCCTGAGTACTGAAGTCTGGTTCAACTATCCTGATTACTGAAGTCTGGTTCAACTATCCTGAGTACTGAAGTCTGGTTCAACTATCCTGAGTACTGAAGTCTGGTTCAACTATCCTGATTACTGAAGTCTGGTTCAACTATCCTGATTACTGAAGTCTGGTTCAACTATCCTGATTACTGAAGTCTGGTTCAACTATCCTGATTACTGAAGTCTGGTTCAACTATCCTGATTACTGAAGTCTGGTTTGAATTAACGAGATTGTTTGAGCGCGGATCAGCCTTTGAGAAACCGGGATAGCCTGATTTCAATCATCGTGTTAATTTAAGCTGGCTAATAGGACATTTGATCGACTTAGTTGAACCACCTACGAGAAATAGGGCCCTGATGACGTCACTGATGGCGACGCGGGGATCACAATCCGATTTTGTTTAGTGATGCTGACGTACCTGTATATAAATTCTATGATTTATTACCTGTTTTACCTGCAGGTGATACAGTGTGTCAACATGTTGTTGTTGTTTGTTGTGTCCTCCGCTGCAGAAATCTGTCTCTGCCCCTAAAGCGGAGGTGAAGCCTCGCCGCCACAAGGCCAAGCAGCGTCACAAGGAGCGATTGCGTCACAGCGAGCGAGCGGGAGAGGGCGGAGCTAAGGAAGTGGGCGGGGCTCTGCGTCAGTGTCAGGGACCAGGATGTGTCCAACTCACGAGGACCAACTCCAAGTACTGTTCTGAGGAATGCGGCATGAAACTCGCAGCCAAGTGAGTCACACGCTCAATAACAAACACGTCAACAACAACACAAACAGGTCAACAACACACCTATTGACCAGTTTGAGTAGAAACACAATAATTACTGAGTTGTCTTATAAACTGACTGATCTTTGTCTGTCTGCCTGTCTTTCTGTCTCTTTCTCTCTCTGTCTGTCTCCCTGTCTGCCTCCCTGTCTTTCTCTCTCTCTCCCTGTCTCACTGTCTGTCTCTCTGCCTCTCTGTCTGTCTCCCTGTCTGTCTCCTTGTCTGCCTCCCTGTCTGTCTCCCTGTCTCCCTGTCTCCCTCCCTGTCTGTCTCTCTGTCTGTCTCCCTGACTATCTCCCTGTCTCCCTCCTTGTCTGTCTCTCTGTCTGTCTCCCTGACTATCTCCCTGTCTGTCTTTCTGTCTCCCTGTCTGTCTCTCTGTCTGTCTCCCTGACTATCTCCCTGACTATCTCCCTGTCTGTCTTTCTGTCTCCCTGACTATCTCCCTGTCTGTCTTTCTGTCTCCCTGTCTGCCTCCCTGTCTGTCTCCCTGTCTCCCTCCCTGTCTGTCTCCCTGTCTGCCTCCCTGTCTGTCTCCCTGTCTCCCTCTCTGTCTGTCTCCCTGTCTCCCTTCCTGTCTGTCTCCCTGTCTCCCTCTCTGTCTGTCTCCCTGTCTCCCTCCCTGTCTGTCTCCCTGTCTCCCTCCCTGTCTGTCTCTCTGTCTGTCTCCCTGACTATCTCCCTGTCTGTCTTTCTGTCTCCCTGTCTGTCTCTCTGTCTGTCTCCCTGTCTCCCTCCCTGTCTGTCTCCCTGACTATCTCCCTGTCTGTCTCTCTGTCTGTCTCCCTGTCTCCCTCCCTGTCTGTCTCCCTGACTATCTCCCTGCCTCTCTGTCTGTCTCCCTGTCTGCCTCTCTGTCTCCCTGTCTCCCTCCCTGTCTGTCTCCCTGTCTCCCTCCCTGTCTGTCTCTCTGTCTGTCTCCCTGACTATCTCCCTGTCTGCCTGTCTGTCTCCCTGTCTCCCTCCCTGTCTGTCTCCCTGACTATCTCCCTGACTATCTCCCTGTCTGTCTTTCTGTCTCCCTGTCTGTCTCTCTGTCTGTCTCCCTGTCTCCCTCCCTGTCTGTCTCCCTGACTATCTCCCTGTCTGTCTCTCTGTCTCCCTGTCTGTCTCTCTGCCAGTCGTATATATGAGATTCTCCCTCAGAGGATCCAGCAGTGGCAGCAGAGTCCGTGCGTTGCGGAGGAAATGGGGCGGAGACAGCTGGAGCGAATCAGGAAGGAGCAGCAGGCCGCCAGGCTCCGCCTTACGCTGATGGAGAAGCGCTTCCACGAGCTCGAAGGCATCATCGCCAACGCCAAGCAGCAGCAGGTCCATCACCACGAGGAGGTGAGACAGGAAGACAGACAGTTAGCTTTCAGTTTGATTCAGCAGTTTTCTCTGACATGTCTCCACCTGTCTGTCTGCCTCTCTCACTCCGTCTCTCTGCCACACTCTCTCCCTGTCTCTCTCTCTGTCTCCCTGTCTCTCTCTCTGTCTCTCCAGGTGACGGAGGGGGAAGGTGATGACACAGACCTCCAGGTCTTCTGTGTGTCCTGCAGTCACCCCGTCAATCCGAAGGTGGCGCTGAGACACATGGAGAGATGCTACGCTAAGGTGTGTTCATGGAGTTCATGGAGTTGTTTCAGGCTGTATCTGTTCATACATACTTTCCAGCCGTTAGGATACAATGAAAACTAATCCCAACTGTCTGTCTGTCTGTCTGTTCAACAGTATGAGAGCCAGACATCGTTTGGCTCCATGTACCCAACACGAATAGAAGGGTAAGAACACCTGTCTGTCTCTCTGACTGTTTTTCAAAGTGTGTTCCTGTCGGGCTGAGACCTGTCTGTCTCTCGCGTGTCTGTCTGTGTTGCAGGGCGACCCGGCTGTTCTGTGACGTGTATAACCCTCAGAGTAAGACGTACTGTAAGCGGCTGCAGGTTCTGTGTCCCGAACACTCCAGAGATCCCAAGGTAAGACAGGTGACTGTCAGTAAGACAGGTTTCCATCAGTCAGACAGGTGACCATCAGTAAGACAGGTGACCGTCAGTAAGACAGATTTCCATCAGTCAGACAGGTGACCGTCAGTAAGACAGGTGACCGTCAGTCAGACAGGTGACCATCAGTAAGACAGGTGACCGTCAGTAAGACAGATTTCCATCAGTCAGACAGGTGACAGTCAGTAAGACAGGTTTCCATCAGTCAGACAGGTGACCATCAGTAAGACAGGTGACCGTCATTAAGACAGGTTTCCATCAGTAAGACAGGTTACCATCAGTAAGACAGGTTTCCATCAGTCAGACAGGTGACCATCAGAAAGACAGGTGACAGTCAGTAAGACAGGTTACCATCAGTAAGACAGGTTACCATCAGTAAGACAGGTGACCATCGGTGAGACAGGTGACCGTCAGTCAGACAGGTGACCGTCAGTCAGACAGGTGAGCTGCACTACAACGGTGAAAAATATATAATATGAAATGTAACCATTACATTACATTTCATGTCATTTAGCTGACGCTTTTATCCAAAGCGACTTACAATAAGTGCATTAAACCATGAGTCCAAACTCAGAACAACAAGAATCAAGAAAGTACAATTTCTTCAATAACGTTAAACTACAAAGTGCTATCAGTAAGAGACATTTAAGTGCTTCTAAAGTGCTACTACGGCTCTACCTTCCCTATTCAAGGTGTCGTCACTAAGATGTGTTTTTAGTCTGTAGAGACTTCCTGTCCTGATGTCAATGGGGAGCTCGTTCCACCAATGAGGAGCCAGAACAGCAAACAGTCGTGACTTTGTTGAGTGTTTAGCTCGAAGTGAAGGAGCTACAAGCTGATTGGCCGAAGCCGAGTGAAGTGAACGAGGTGGGGTGTGAGTTTAGACCATGTCCTGGATGTGAGGTTAGACCATGTCCTGGATGTGAGGTTAGACCATGTCCTGGATGTGAGTTTAGACCATGTCCTGGATGTGAGGTTAGACCATGTCCTGGATGTGAGTTTAGACCATGTCCTGGATGTGAGGTTAGACCATGTCCTGGATGTGAGGTTAGACCATGTCCTGGTGTGAGGTTAGACCATGTCCTGGATGTGAGGTTAGACCATGTCCTGGTGTGAGGTTAGACCATGTCCTGGATGTGAGTTTAGACCATGTCCTGGATGTGAGTTTAGACCATGTCCTGGGTGTGAGGTTAGACCATGTCCTGGTGTGAGGTTAGACCATGTCCTGGGTGTGAGGTTAGACCATGTCCTGGATGTGAGTTTAGACCATGTCCTGGGTGTGAGGTTAGACCATGTCCTGGATGTGAGGTTAGACCATGTCCTGGGTGTGAGGTTAGACCATGTCCTGGGTGTGAGTTTAGACCATGTCCTGGGTGTGAGGTTAGACCATGTCCTGGGTGTGAGTTTAGACCATGTCCTGGATGTGAGGTTAGACCATGTCCTGGATGTGAGGTTAGACCATGTCCTGGATGTGAGGTTAGACCATGTCCTGGGTGTGAGGTTAGACCATGTCCTGGATGTGAGTTTAGACCATGTCCTGGGTGTGAGGTTAGACCATGTCCTGGGTGTGAGGTTAGACCATGTCCTGGGTGTGAGGTTAGACCATGTCCTGGATGTGAGGTTAGACCATGTCCTGGTGTGAGGTTAGACCATGTCCTGGGTGTGAGGTTAGACCATGTCCTGGGTGTGAGGTTAGACCATGTCCTGGTGTGAGGTTAGACCATGTCCTGGATGTGAGGTTAGACCATGTCCTGGGTGTGAGGTTAGACCATGTCCTGGGTGTGAGGTTAGACCATGTCCTGGGTGTGAGGTTAGACCATGTCCTGGATGTGAGGTTAGACCATGTCCTGGTGTGAGGTTAGACCATGTCCTGGGTGTGAGGTTAGACCATGTCCTGGTTTGAGGTTAGACCATGTCCTGGGTGTGAGGTTAGACCATGTCCTGGGTGTGAGGTTAGACCATGTCCTGGGTGTGAGGTTAGACCATGTCCTGGGTGTGAGGTTAGACCATGTCCTGGGTGTGAGGTTAGACCACGTCCTGGATGTGAGGGTAGACCACGTCCTGGGTGTGAGGTTAGACCACGTCCTGGGTGTGAGGTTAGACCATGTCCTGGATGTAGACCGGACCCAATCTGTTCACAGCACGGTACGCAAGTACCAATGATTTGAAGCGGATGCTGTGGCCACCGGTAACCAGTGAAGGTCGCGGAGGAGCAGAGGATTGTGGGTAAACTTCGGGAGGTTGAAGACCAGTCGAGCAGCTGCATTCTGGATGAGCTGTAGAGGTCGAATGTCATTAGCAGGTAGACCTGAAGGAGGGAGTTACAGTAGTCTAACCATGAGATGATCAGAGCCTGGATCAGAACCTGGACCAGAGCCTGGACCAGAACCTGTGCCGCCTTCTGAGTGAGAAGAGGTCGTATTCTCCTGATGTTGTACAGCATGTAGGAGAGTGTTGTTGTGGTGATGTTGTCAGTCAGGGAGAGTTGACTGACAGGTGTCACACCGAGGTTCCTGGCAGTCGGGGGCGGGGCCAACACTGAGTTGTTGAAGGTAAGTTAGGTCGTGGGTGGGAGAGCCTTTTCCTGGAAGGAGGAGAAGTTCAGTCTTGTCCGGGTTAATTTTCAGGTGGTGAGCGGACATCCACTGAGAGATGTCAGTCAGACAGGCAGAGATTCGTGCTGCTACCTGTGTTTCAGATTGGGGAAACGAGAGGATCAGTTGGGTGTCGTCAGCATAGCTGTGGTAGGAGAAGCCATGAGAGAGAATGACAGAGAGAGAGAGTTGGTGTACAGAGAAGAGAAGAGGACCCAGGACTGAGCCCTGAGGGATCCCAGTAGTCAGAGGACAAGGCTCAGACACAGATCCTCTCCAGGTTACCCGGTAAGAGCGGTCGGTGAGGTAGGATGAGAAGAGTGAGAGCAGAGCCTGAGATACCAGGTCCTGGAGGGAGGACATGAGGATCTGGTGGTTCACTGTGTCAAAGGCAGCGGAAAGGTCTAGAAGGATAAGGACAGAGGAGAGAGAGGCTGCTCAACAGTGTGAAGCTGCTCAGAGACAGCAAGGAGGGCAGTCTCTGTTGAGTGGCCTTGAATCCAGACTGGTGGGGGTCTAGAAGGTTGTTACTGTGGAGAAAGGAGGAGACTTGGTTAAAGATAGCTCGCTCTAGAGTTTTGGAAAGGAAGGGAAGGAGAGAGACGGGTCTGTAGTTATTGACTTCAGGTCTGTAGTTGTTGACTTCAGGTCTGTAGTTGTTGACTTCAGGTCTGTAGTTGTTGACTTCAGGTCTGTAGTTATTGACTTCAGGTCTGTAGTTGTTGACTTCAGGTCTGTAGTTGTTGACTTGACGGGTCGAGAGTGGGTTTCTTCAGGAGAGGGTTGACTCCGCCTCCTTCAGAGAGTTAGGGAAACAGCCGGTTGAGAGGGAGGTGTTTATAAGATGGATGAGAAAGGGAAGAAGGTCAGGAGCAATAGACTGGAGAATGTGAGACGGGATGGGGTCAAGGGGGCAGGTGGTCGGGGGGTCAGAGGTTACCCAGGTAAGAACTTGATTAGGAGACAGGGGGATAAAAGAGGAAAACAAGGGGGAAGAAGGTGAAGTTACTGGAGGTGTAGTTATGGAAGATGGATTAGTAAATGAAGAGCGTATGTCGTCTATCTTTTTTGTAAAGTAGTCAACACAGTGTCTTGGTAGAAGGATGGAGGGGGGGGGGGACCAGGGGGGTCAAGGAGTTTGGAAAAAATAGAGAAGAGCTTTTTGGGGTTAGACAAAGAGGATTTGATTCTGGATTGGTAGAACAGACTTTTGGCTGCAGAGAAGGAGGAGAGAAGAGAGTGATAGGTGAGCAGGTCGCTGACGTGTTTGGATTTTCTCTATTTCCTTTCCGATGCTCGCATTGTTGCTCTCTGAGCACCGAGTCAGACAACCACAGAGCCGGAGAGGACTTGAGGACCTTTAGAGTCATAAGAGGACTTGAGGACCTTTAGAGTCGTAAGAGGACTTGAGGACCTTTAGAGTCATAAGAGGACTTGAGGACCTTTAGGGTCATAAGAGGACTTGAGGACCTTTAGAGTCATAAGAGGACTTGAGGACCTTTAGGGTCATAAGAGGACTTGAGGACCTTTAGGGTCATAAGAGGACTTGAGGACCTTCAGAGTCATAAGAGGACTTGAGGACCTTTAGGGTCATAAGAGGACTTGAGGACCTTCAGAGTCATAAGAGGACTTGAGGACCTTTAGGGTCATAAGAGGACTTGAGGACCTTCAGAGTCATAAGAGGACTTGAGGACCTTTAGAGTCATAAGAGGACTTGAGGACCTTTAGGGTCATAAGAGGACTTGAGGACCTTCAGAGTCATAAGAGGACTTGAGGACCTTTAGGGTCATAAGAGGACTTGAGGACCTTTAGAGTCATAAGAGGACTTGAGGACCTTCAGAGTCATAAGAGGACTTGAGGACCTTTAGAGTCATAAGAGGACTTGAGGACCTTTAGAGTCGTAAGAGGACTTGAGGACCTTTAGAGTCATAAGAGGACTTGAGGACCTTTAGGGTCATAAGAGGACTTGAGGACCTTTAGAGTCATAAGAGGACTTGAGGACCTTTAGGGTCATAAGAGGACTTGAGGACCTTTAGGGTCATAAGAGGACTTGAGGACCTTCAGAGTCATAAGAGGACTTGAGGACCTTTAGGGTCATAAGAGGACTTGAGGACCTTCAGAGTCATAAGAGGACTTGAGGACCTTTAGGGTCATAAGAGGACTTGAGGACCTTCAGAGTCATAAGAGGACTTGAGGACCTTTAGAGTCATAAGAGGACTTGAGGACCTTTAGGGTCATAAGAGGACTTGAGGACCTTCAGAGTCATAAGAGGACTTGAGGACCTTTAGGGTCATAAGAGGACTTGAGGACCTTTAGAGTCATAAGAGGACTTGAGGACCTTCAGAGTCATAAGAGGACTTGAGGACCTTTAGAGTCATAAGAGGACTTGAGGACCTTTAGAGTCGTAAGAGGACTTGAGGACCTTTAGAGTCATAAGAGGACTTGAGGACCTTTAGGGTCATAAGAGGACTTGAGGACCTTTAGAGTCATAAGAGGACTTGAGGACCTTTAGGGTCATAAGAGGACTTGAGGACCTTTAGGGTCATAAGAGGACTTGAGGACCTTCAGAGTCATAAGAGGACTTGAGGACCTTTAGGGTCATAAGAGGACTTGAGGACCTTCAGAGTCATAAGAGGACTTGAGGACCTTTAGGGTCATAAGAGGACTTGAGGACCTTCAGAGTCATAAGAGGACTTGAGGACCTTTAGAGTCATAAGAGGACTTGAGGACCTTTAGGGTCATAAGAGGACTTGAGGACCTTCAGAGTCATAAGAGGACTTGAGGACCTTTAGGGTCATAAGAGGACTTGAGGACCTTTAGAGTCATAAGAGGACTTGAGGACCTTCAGAGTCATAAGAGGACTTGAGGACCTTCAGAGTCATAAGAGGACTTGAGGACCTTTAGGGTCATAAGAGGACTTGAGGACCTTCAGAGTCATAAGAGGACAGAGAGAATCAAGAGAGGAAGACAGCGTAGAGAGAAGAGTGTCAGTGGCAGAGTTAGGCTGCATGAGTGAGAAGGAGTCTCAGTATATATAATAATATCAAATGTCACAATATAACAATATAATGTAACAATATATAACATAACAATATGAAATGTAACAACTGAACTGATCTCTTTCTGTCTCTCCCTCTCTCTCTCTCTCTCTCTCTCTCTCTCGCTCTCCCTGTCTCCCTGCCTGTCTCTGCCTGCCTGTCTCCCTGCCTGTCTCTCCCTGCCTGTCTCTGCCTGTCTCCCTGCCTGTCTCTCCCTGCCTGTCTCCCTGCCTGTCTCCCTGCCTGTCTCCCTGCCTGTCTCTGCCTGCCTGTCTCTCCCTGTCTCCCTCCCTGTCTCCCTGCCTGTCTCTCCCTGTCTCTCCCTGTCTCCCTGCCTGTCTCTCCCTGTCTCCCTGCCTGTCTCTCCCTGTCTCTCCCTGTCTCCCTGCCTGTCTCCCTGCCTGTCTCTCCCTGTCTCCCTGCCTGTCTCTCCCTGTCTCCCTGCCTGTCTCTCCCTGTCTCCCTGCCTGTCTCCCTGCCTGTCTCCCTGCCTGTCTCCCTGCCAGGTCCCAGCAGACGAGGTGTGTGGGTGTCCTCTAGTGAAAGACGTGTTTGAGCCGACTGGAGAGTTCTGCCGCCTGTCGAAGAGGAAATGTAACAAACACTACAGCTGGGAGAAGCTGAGGAGGGCGGAGGTGGACCTGGAGAGGGTCAGGGTGGTGAGAGCTGCCTGTCTGTCTGTCTGCTGTCTGTCTGGAGAGGGTCAGGGTGGTGAGAGCTGCCTGTCTGTCTGTCTGCTGTCTGTCTGGAGAGGGTCAGGGTGGTGAGAGCTGCCTGTCTGTCTGTCTGCTGTCTGTCTGGAGAGGGTCAGGGTGGTGAGAGCTGCCTGTCTGTCTGTCTGCTGTCTGTCTGGAGAGGGTCAGGGTGGTGAGAGCTGCCTGTCTGTCTGTCTGCTGTCTGTCTGGAGAGGGTCAGGGTGGTGAGAGCTGCCTGTCTGTCTGTCTGCTGTCTGTCTGGAGAGGGTCAGGGTGGTGAGAGCTGCCTGTCTGTCTGTCTGCTGTCTGTCTGGAGAGGGTCAGGGTGGTGAGAGCTGCCTGTCTGTCTGTCTGCTGTCTGTCTGGAGAGGGTCAGGGTGGTGAGAGCTGCCTGTCTGTCTGCTGTCTGTCTGGAGAGGGTCAGGGTGGTGAGAGCTGCCTGTCTGTCTGTCTGCTGTCTGTCTGGAGAGGGTCAGGGTGGTGAGAGCTGCCTGTCTGTCTGTCTGCTGTCTGTCTGGAGAGGGTCAGGGTGGTGAGAGCTGCCTGTCTGTCTGCTGTCTGTCTGGAGAGGGTCAGGGTGGTGAGAGCTGCCTGTCTGTCTGTCTGCTGTCTGTCTGGAGAGGGTCAGGGTGGTGAGAGCTGCCTGTCTGTCTGCTGTCTGTCTGTCTGGAGAGGGTCAGGGTGGTGAGAGCTGCCTGTCTGTCTGTCTGCTGTCTGTCTGGAGAGGGTCAGGGTGGTGAGAGCTGCCTGTCTGTCTGTCTGTCTGTCTGTCTGAAGAGGGTCAGGGTGGTGAGAGCTGCCTGTCTGTCTGTCTGTCTGTCTGTCTGGAGAGGGTCAGGGTGGTGAGAGCTGCCTGTCTGTCTGCTGTCTGTCTGTCTGGAGAGGGTCAGGGTGGTGAGCAGCTGCCTGTCTGTCTGTCTGTCTGTCTGTCTGTCTGGAGAGGGTCAGGGTGGTGAGAGCTGCCTGTCTGTCTGTCTGTCTGTCTGTCTGGAGAGGGTCAGGGTGGTGAGCAGCTGCCTGTCTGTCTGTCTGTCTGGAGAGGGTCAGGGTGGTGAGAGCTGCCTGTCTGTCTGCTGTCTGTCTGCTGTCTGTCTGTCTCTCTGCTATCTGTCTCTCTCTACCTAGAGAGGGTCAGGATGGTAAGGCAGCCTGTCTCACTCTCTGCCTGTCTGTCTCTCGGCCTCTTCCTCAGTGGTATAAGCTGGACGAGCTGTTTGAGCAGGAGAGGAATCTGAGGACAGCGATGACGAACCGAGCCGGTTTATTGGCTCTCATGCTGCACCAGACCATCCAACATGACCCAATCACCACGGACCTGCGCTCTGCCAAGGACAGGTAGAGGGACAGACAGGTAGAGGGACAGACAGGTAGAGAGACAGGTTTATTGGCTCTGATGCTGCACCAGACCATCCAACATGACCCAATCACCACGGACCTGCGCTCTGCCAAGGACAGGTAGAGGGACAGACAGGTAGAGGAACAGACAGGTAGAGGGACAGACAGGTAGAGGGACAGGTAGAGGGACAGACAGGTAGAGGGACAGACAGGTAGAGAGACAGGTTTATTGGCTCTGATGCTGCACCAGACCATCCAACATGACCCAATCACCACAGACCTGCGCTCTGCCAAGGACAGGTAGAGGGACAGACAGGTAGAGGGACAGACAGGTAGAGGGACAGACATGTAGAGGGACATGTAGAGGGACAGACATGTAGAGGGACATGTAGAGGGACAGACATGTAGAGGGACAGACAGGTAGAGGGACAGACATGTAGAGGGACATGTAGAGGGACAGACATGTAGAGGGACAGACATGTAGAGGGACAGACAGGTAGAGGGACAGACATGTAGAGGGACAGACATGTAGAGGGACAGGCATGTAGAGGGACAGACAGGTAGAGGGACAGACATGTAGAGGGACATGTAGAGGGACAGACATGTAGAGGGACAGACAGGTAGAGGGACAGACATGTAGAGGGACAGACAAGTAGAGTGACAGACAGGTAGAGGGACAGACAGGTAGAGGGACAGGCAAGTAGAGACCCAGACAGGTAGAGGGACAGACAGGTAGAGGGACAGACAGGTAGAGGGACAGGCAAGTAGAGACCCAGACAGGTAGAGGGACAGACAGGCAGACAGACAGGTTGAGGAACAAACATGGACGCCTTGTCTCATAATGAAGAGAAAATAATCAAAATTATGAGACTTTCTGGTTATTTTGAGATAAAGTTGTGGAAAGAAAATGTTCTTAAAATAATTCTCTTCATCACAAGAAAAGATTGAAGGTTCCTCATGAGATGCTCATCGTACTGGTGATGGAACACTACATTACCCAGAAGTCCACTGGTGGAGGACGTTACTGTTGATGGAACACTACATTACCCAGAAGTCCACTGGTGAACTACGTTACTGTTGATGGAACACTACATTACCCAGAAGTCCACTGGTGAACTACGTTACTGTTGATGGAACAATACATTACCCAGAAGTCCACTGGTGAACTACGTTACTGTTGATGGAACACTACATTACCCAGAAGTCCACTGGTGGAGGACGTTACTGTTGATGGAACAATACATTACCCAGAAGTCCACTGGTGAACTACGTTACTGTTGATGGAACACTACATTACCCAGAAGTCCACTGGTGGAGGACGTTACTGTTGATGGAACAATACATTACCCAGAAGTCCACTGGTGAACTACGTTACTGTTGATGGAACACTACATTACCCAGAAGTCCACTGGTGGAGGACGTTACTGTTGATGGAACAATACATTACCCAGAAGTCCACTGGTGGAGGACGTTACTGTTGATGGAACAATACATTACCCAGAAGTCCACTGGTGAACTACGTTACTGTTGATGGAACAATACATTACCCAGAAGTCCACTGGTGAACTACGTTACTGTTGATGGAACACTACATTACCCAGAAGTCCACTGGTGGAGGACGTTACTGTTGATGGAACAATACATTACCCAGAAGTCCACTGGTGAACTACGTTACTGTTGATGGAACACTACATTACCCAGAAGTCCACTGGTGGAGGACGTTACTGTTGATGGAACAATACATTACCCAGAAGTCCACTGGTGAACTACGTTACTGTTGATGGAACACTACATTACCCAGAAGTCCACTGGTGGAGGACGTTACTGTTGATGGAACAATACATTACCCAGAAGTCCACTGGTGGAGGACGTTACTGTTGATGGAACAATACATTACCCAGAAGTCCACTGGTGAACTACGTTACTGTTGATGGAACACTACATTACCCAGAAGTCCACTGGTGAACTACGTTACTGTTGATGGAACACTACATTACCCAGAAGTCCACTGGTGAACTACGTTACTGTTGATGGAACACTACATTACCCAGAAGTCCACTGGTGGAGGACGTTACTGTTGATGGAACACTACATTACCCAGAAGTCCACTGGTGGAGGACGTTACTGTTGATGGAACACTACATTACCCAGAAGTCCACTGGTGAACTATGTTACTGTTGATGGAACACTACATTACCCAGAAGTCCACTGGTGAACTATGTTACTGTTGATGGAACACTACATTACCCAGAAGTCCACTGGTGAACTACGTTACTGTTGATGGAACACTACATTACCCAGAAGTCCACTGGTGAACTATGTTACTGTTGATGGAACACTACATTACCCAGAAGTCCACTGGTGAACTACGTTACTGTTGATGGAACACTACATTACCCAGAAGTCCTCTGTCCTAATAATAGGATGACTCAAGTATGAATTAATGTATTGGTTCTGGTGACATAGTAGGTTTTTCTTGAGAGATCGTTAAAAACAGCTGTTTCTGAGCAGGAGAAGCTTTTATTCTGAAGAGCTCGGAAAACCTGGAAGTATGAGACAGCTGGCGATTTCTCCCGCGTGAACCTCGCCTCCTTTTCACTGGTTAGCGTAGCATGCTACTCAAGAGGTTTCGCCTCTTGTCAGGCCACAGTTGTAAATAAGAATTTGTTTTTAATCCGTTTCGCCTGGCTAAATAAAGGTTGAATAAAAAATGCTGTGATAATGAAGGAACCAATGGAAGCTTTGCTCAACGAATGGACGTGAATAAAACTCGTTGTGAGACGCTTACGGGGTTGTGCCAGACAGGAACCTGTCGGCTACGCCAGAGCGCTCAGCCGAGAGTCCGTGGAAGCGGAATCACGTAAGCGCGTCCGGCCGGACCAGGTATGTACTGATGACCCTTGTTTGTTAAATTAAATACTGTTTATTATATATCTCTGGCTTCGGGACTTCTTCTTCCAAGCACCAGGCTGCTCGAGAACTTTAACAATACCGAGGTTGCGGACCTGGGTGGAGGGGGTGACGATGGAGCCATCAATATCAAGAGAGAAGGTCTGGGCTGAGCGGGTAAGGGAGTTGGGGCCGATGATGAGTATTTCATATTTATTGCAGTTGAGTTTCAGTGAGACGGGTAGTGAGAGTGGAGTGGGTGACTGAGGTCATGGTCTTGGAGGAGAAGTAAAGTTGGGTGTCGTCAGCGTAACAATGGAAGTCAATACCATGACGACGGATGATTGGTCCAAGGGGAAGGATGTACATGATGAAGACGAGGGGACCGAGCACAGAACCTTGGGGGACACCGTGGGTGACTGGGGAGGTTGAGGATGTACATTTGTTTATGGCAATATATTAATGTAGGTCTGAAAGATATGAGGTGAACCAGGAAAGGGCAGCGCCAGTTATGCCAAGAACTGGAGACGTGAGAGGAGGATGGAGTGGTTGATGGTGTCGAAGGTGAGATGAGGTCAAGGAGGATGAGGATGGTGAGGAAGAGACCAGAGGACAGTGTGGAGTTGATGATGTTTGTGATGAGAGGGGAGGCAGGCCTTGACTAAGGAAGAGGGGAGGGGGTCCAGGGTCCAGATGTGGACCCGGGGCATCGGGTAAGCATCGAACCGTGACACATCATTCAGCCGGCGATAGTCCACACAGAATCCTTCTTGACGACAAGAAGGATGGGGCTACACCAGGCACTGTGTGACTCTTCTATTACCCTCTATTACACACTAACTAATACACACACTAACTAATATATAAATTAACTAATACACACACTAACTAATACACGCATTAACTAATACACACATTAACTAATACACATTAACTAATACACACACTAACTAACACACACATTAACTAATATACACACTAACTAGTACACATTAACTAGTACACATTAACTAATACACATTAACTAATATACACATTAACTAATATACACACTAACTAATACACACATTAACTAATATACACATTAACTAATACACACTAACTAATACACGCATTAACTAATACACACATTAACTAATATACACACTAACTAATATACACACTAACTAATACACACATTAACTAATATACACATTAACTAATACACACTAACTAATACACGCATTAACTAATATACACACTAACTAGTACACATTAACTAGTACACATTAACTAATACACATTAACTAATACACACATTAACTAATATACACACTAACTAATACACACATTAACTAATATACACATTAACTAATACACACTAACTAATACACGCATTAACTAATACGCACATTAACTAATATACACATTAACTAATACACACTAACTAATATACACATTAACTAATACACATTAACTAA
Organism: Cyclopterus lumpus; assembly: GCF_009769545.1. Taxonomy (NCBI): domain Eukaryota; kingdom Metazoa; phylum Chordata; class Actinopteri; order Perciformes; family Cyclopteridae; genus Cyclopterus; species Cyclopterus lumpus. The sequence goes on along the minus strand of NC_046972.1, from coordinate 24,635,034 downwards.
TATACACATTAACTAACACACACACTAACTAATACACACATTAACTAATATACACATTAATTAATACACATTAACTAATACACACACTAACACACACACTAACTAATATACACACTAATATACACACTAACTTATACACATTAACTAATACACACACTAACTAATATACACAGTAACTAATACACACATTAACTAATATACACATTAACTAATACACACACTAACTAATATACACATTAACTAATACACATTAACTAATACACACACTAACTAACACACACACTAACTAATACACACATTAACTAATATACACATTAACTAATACACACACTAACACACACACTAATATACACACTAATATACACATTAACTAATACACATTAACTAATACACACACTAACTAACACACACACTAACTAATACACACACTAACTAATACACATTAACTAACACACACACTAACTAACACACACACTAACTAATACACACATTAACTAATATACACACTAACTAATACACATTAACTAATACACACACTAACTAATACACACATTAACTAATATACACATTAACTAATACACACACTAACACACACACTAACTAATATACACACTAATATACACATTAACTAATACACATTAACTAATACACACACTAACTAATACACACATTAACTAATATACACATTAACTAATACACACACTAACACACACACTAACTAATATACACACTAATATACACATTAACTAATACACATTAACTAATACACACACTAACTAATACACACATTAACTAATATACACATTAACTAATACACACACTAACACACACACTAACTAATATACACACTAATATACACACTAACTAACACACACACTAACTAATATACACACTAACTAATATACACACTAACTAATACACACACTAACTAATATACACACTAACTAATATACACACTAACTAATATACACACTAACTAATATACACACTAACTAATATACACATTAACTAATACACACACTAACTAACACACACACTAACTAATACACACATTAACTAATACACACACACTAACTAATATACACACTAATATACACATTAACTAATACACATTAACTAATACACACACTAACTAATACACACATTAACTAATATACACACTAATATACACACTAACTAATATACACACTAATATACACACTAACTAACACACACACTAACTAATATACACACTAATATACACACTAACTAATATACACACTAACTAATATACACACTAACTAATATACACACTAACTAACACACACACTAACTAATACACACATTAACTAATATACACATTAACTAATACACACACTAACACACACACTAACTAATATACACACTAATATACACATTAACTAATACACATTAACTAATACACACACTAACTAATACACACATTAACTAATATACACATTAACTAATACAGACACTAACACACACTAACTAATATACACACTAATATACACACTAACTAATATACACACTAATATACACACTAACTAATATACACACTAACTAATACACACACTAACTAATACACACACTAACTAATATACACACTAA
>NC_046972.1:24625926-24628426 GCF_009769545.1 Cyclopterus lumpus | reverse complement strand
TACTGATCTCTATTCTAGTGTTCTCTATCCTACTGATCTCTATTCTAGTGTTCTCTATCCTACTGATCTCTATTCTAGTGTTCTCTATCCTACTGATCTCTACTCTAGTGTTCTCTATCCTACTGATCTCTATTCTAGTGTTCTCTATCCTACTGATCTCTATTCTAGTGTTCTCTATCCTACTGATCTCTATTCTAGTGTTCTCTATCCTACTGATCTCTATTCTAGTGTTCTCTATCCTACTGATCTCTACTCTATCCTACTGATCTCTACTCTATTCTACTGATCTCTACTCTAGTGTTCTCTATCCTACTGATCTCTATTCTAGTGTTCTCTATCCTACTGATCTCTACTCTAGTGTTCTCTATCCTACTGATCTCTACTCTAGTGTTCTCTATCCTACTGATCTCTATTCTAGTGTTCTCTATCCTACTGATCTCTATTCTAGTGTTCTCTATCCTACTGTTCTTTATTCTAGTGTTCTCTATCCTACTGATCTCTACTCTAGTGTTCTCTATCCTACTGATCTCTATTCTAGTGTTCTCTATCCTACTGATCTCTACTCTATCCTACTGATCTCTATTCTAGTGTTCTCTATCCTACTGATCTCTACTCTATCCTACTGATCTCTATTCTAGTGTTCTCTATCCTACTGATCTCTACTCTAGTGTTCTCTATCCTACTGATCTCTACTCTAGTGTTCTCTATCCTACTGATCTCTACTCTAGTGTTCTCTATCCTACTGATCTCTACTCTAGTGTTCTCTATCCTACTGATCTCTACTCTAGTGTTCTCTATCCTACTGTTCTTTATTCTAGTGTTCTCTATCCTACTGATCTCTACTCTAGTGTTCTCTATCCTACTGATCTCTACTCTAGTGTTCTCTATCCTACTGATCTCTATTCTAGTGTTCTCTATCCTACTGATCTCTATTCTAGTGTTCTCTATCCTACTGATCTCTATTCTAGTGTTCTCTATCCTACTGACCTCTATTCGAGTGTTCTCTATCCTACTGATCTCTACTCTAGTGTTCTCTATCCTACTGATCTCTATTCTAGTGTTCTCTATCCTACTGATCTCTATTCTAGTGTTCTCTATCCTACTGATCTCTACTCTAGTGTTCTCTATCCTACTGATCTCTACTCTAGTGTTCTCTATCCTACTGATCTCTACTCTAGTGTTCTCTATCCTACTGATCTCTACTCTAGTGTTCTCTATCCTACTGATCTCTATTCTAGTGTTCTCTATCCTACTGATCTCTACTCTAGTGTTCTCTATCCTACTGATCTCTACTCTAGTGTTCTCTATCCTACTGATCTCTACTCTAGTGTTCTCTATCCTACTGATCTCTACTCTATCCTACTGATCTCTACTCTAGTGTTCTCTATCCTACTGATCTCTACTCTAGTGTTCTCTATCCTACTGATCTCTATTCTAGTGTTCTCTATCCTACTGATCTCTACTCTAGTGTTATCTATCCTACTGATCTCTACTCTAGTGTTCTCTATCCTACTGATCTCTACTCTAGTGTTCTCTATCCTACTGATCTCTACTCTAGTGTTCTCTATCCTACTGATCTCTATTCTAGTGTTCTCTATCCTACTGATCTCTACTCTAGTGTTATCTATCCTACTGATCTCTATTCTAGTGTTCTCTATCCTACTGATCTCTACTCTAGTGTTCTCTATCCTACTGATCTCTATTCTAGTGTTCTCTATCCTACTGATCTCTACTCTAGTGTTCTCTATCCTACTGATCTCTACTCTATTCTACTGATCTCTACTCTAGTGTTCTCTATCCTACTGATCTCTACTCTATTCTACTGATCTCTATTCTAGTGTTCTCTATCCTACTGATCTCTATTCTAGTGTTCTCTATCCTACTGATCTCTACTCTAGTGTTCTCTATCCTACTGATCTCTACTCTCCTGTTTCTGTGTTAATAGGAAACAATATGTGGACCTGATGAAGTCGACTCAGACGATGACAGAAAGTGAACTTCATTCTCTTTCTGAGAAATACGACTCTGTGTATCTTCATCCTGTAAGAACACACACGCACGCATGTACACACACACACACAACCTGACGTGAACCAATAAAAAGTACCAATGAATACAAGGTGTGTGTGTGTGTGTGTGTGTGTGTCAGGAGTCCTACCGGGTGTGTGTGTCGGCGGTGGGTTCGGTCCTCCAGCTGGTCGACCAGGTGATGACCTCTGAGCTCAGGAACGGATTCGCTGTCGTCAGGTAACAACAATCGCAGCGTCTTATGGTGCGTTCAGGTGCTCCAGGTTTACAAGTCCAGCGTCTTATGGTGCGTTCAGGTGCTCCAGGTTAACAAGTCCAGCGTCTTATGATGCGTTCAGGTGCTCCAGGTTAACAAGCCCAGCGTCTTATGGTGCATTCAGGTGCTCCTCATCAACAAGTCCAGCGTCTTATGGTGCGTTCAGGTGCTCCAGGTTAACAAGTCCAGCGTCTTATGGTGCATTCAGGTGCTTCT
>NC_046972.1:24568426-24620926 GCF_009769545.1 Cyclopterus lumpus | reverse complement strand
TCTGCTCTGCTGGCGGCTGGAGGATGTTTCACTGCTGTGGAGAGAATCCTCACAGGACAGGTAACACTGACACACAGGTAACACACACAGGTAACACTGACTCACAGGTAACACACACAGGTAACACTGACTCACAGGTAACACTGACTCACAGGTAACACTGACTCACAGGTAACACTGACTCACAGGTAACACTGACTCACATGTAACACTGACACACAGGTAACACTGACACACAGGTAACACTGACACACAGGTAACACACACAGGTAACACTGACACACAGGTAACACTGACACACAGGTAACACTGACACACAGGTAACACACACAGGTAACACTGACACACAGGTAACACTGACACACAGGTAACACACACAGGTAACACACACAGGTAACACTGACACACAGGTAACACTGACTCACAGGTAACACTGACACACAGGTAACACACACAGGTAACACTGACTCACATGTAACACTGACACACAGGTAACACTGACACACAGGTAACACTGACACACAGGTAACACTGACTCACAGGTAACACTGACTCACAGGTAACACTGACTCACAGGTAACACACACAGGTAACACTGACTCACAGGTAACACTGACACACAGGTAACACACACAGGTAACACTGACACACAGGTAACACTGACACACAGGTAACACACACAGGTAACACTGACACACAGGTAACACTGACTCACAGGTAACACTGACACACAGGTAACACACACAGGTAACACTGACTCACATGTAACACTGACACACAGGTAACACTGACTCACAGGTAACACTGACACACAGGTAACACTGACTCACAGGTAACACTGACACACAGGTAACACTGACTCACAGGTAACACTGACACACAGGTAACACACACAGGTAACACTGACACACAGGTAACACTGACACACAGGTAACACACACAGGTAACACTGACACACAGGTAACACTGACTCACAGGTAACACTGACACACAGGTAACACACACAGGTAACACTGACTCACATGTAACACTGACACACAGGTAACACTGACTCACAGGTAACACTGACACACAGGTAACACTGACTCACAGGTAACACTGACACACAGGTAACACTGACACACAGGTAACACTGACACACAGGTAACACTGACACACAGGTAACACTGACACACAGGTAACACACACAGGTAACACTGACTCACAGGTAACACACACAGGTAACACACACAGGTAACACTGACTCACAGGTAACACTGACTCACAGGTAACACTGACTCACAGGTAACACTGACTCACATGTAACACTGACACACAGGTAACACTGACACACAGGTAACACTGACACACAGGTAACACACACAGGTAACACTGACACACAGGTAACACTGACACACAGGTAACACTGACACACAGGTAACACACACAGGTAACACTGACACACAGGTAACACTGACACACAGGTAACACACACAGGTAACACACACAGGTAACACTGACACACAGGTAACACTGACTCACAGGTAACACTGACACACAGGTAACACACACAGGTAACACTGACTCACATGTAACACTGACACACAGGTAACACTGACACACAGGTAACACTGACACACAGGTAACACTGACTCACAGGTAACACTGACTCACAGGTAACACTGACTCACAGGTAACACACACAGGTAACACTGACTCACAGGTAACACTGACACACAGGTAACACACACAGGTAACACTGACTCACAGGTAACACTGACTCACAGGTAACACTGACTCACAGGTAACACTGACACACAGGTAACACTGACACACAGGTAACACTGACACACAGGTAACACACACAGGTAACACTGACTCACAGGTAACACTGACTCACAGGTAACACTGACTCACAGGTAACACTGACTCACAGGTAACACACACAGGTAACACTGACTCACAGGTAACACTGACACACAGGTAACACACACAGGTAACACTGACTCACAGGTAACACTGACTCACAGGTAACACTGACACACAGGTAACACTGACTCACAGGTAACACTGACACACAGGTAACACTGACACACAGGTAACACTGACTCACAGGTAACACTGACACACAGGTAACACACACAGGTAACACTGACACACAGGTAACACTGACACACAGGTAACACACACAGGTAACACTGACACACAGGTAACACTGACTCACAGGTAACACTGACACACAGGTAACACACACAGGTAACACTGACTCACATGTAACACTGACACACAGGTAACACTGACTCACAGGTAACACTGACACACAGGTAACACTGACTCACAGGTAACACTGACACACAGGTAACACTGACACACAGGTAACACTGACACACAGGTAACACTGACACACAGGTAACACTGACACACAGGTAACACTGACACACAGGTAACACACACAGGTAACACTGACACACAGGTAACACTGACTCACAGGTAACACTGACACACAGGTAACACACACAGGTAACACTGACTCACATGTAACACTGACACACAGGTAACACTGACACACAGGTAACACTGACACACAGGTAACACTGACTCACAGGTAACACACACAGGTAACACTGACTCACAGGTAACACTGACTCACAGGTAACACTGACACACAGGTAACACTGACACACAGGTAACAAACACAGGTAACACTGACACACAGGTAACACTGACTCACAGGTAACACTCACATCATAAATACTACAGTATAAATACAGTACCGTATAAGAACACCTGTACCTGTCTCTCAGGTGAGTAGGGGCGTGGCCATCGTTCGTCCTCCCGGTCATCACGCAGAGAGAGATTCTCCGTGCGGTTTCTGTTTCTTCAACACGGCAGCTCTTGCCGCACGCCACGCCCAGCAAATATCCCATGATGCACCGCTGCGAGTCCTCATCGTGGACTGGGACGTACACCACGGCAACGGGACGCAGCACATGTTCGAAGACGACGACAGGTGAGGAGACGGAAGCAAAAGGAATTGAAGTGAAAATGAACTGAAGTGAAGGCATATTATCTCTCCGTCTCCAGCGTCCTGTTCATTTCCCTCCATCGCTATGACAACGGGACGTTCTTCCCGTCTTCGGAGGATGCCGCCCCCGACAGGGTAGGCGTGTCCAAGGGGGCGGGGTTCAACGTCAACGTGGCGTGGAGCGGTGGCCGGATGGGAGACTCGGACTACCTGGCTGCCTTTCACAGCGTTGTCATGCCGATTGCCACCGAGGTAACGACACACACACACACACACACACTTACTTCAGTGATGGAGTCCCCTAATATCCAGATAAGATCCTGATGGCTCTTTTCTCTCTACAGTTTAATCCGGGTCTGGTTCTGGTGTCGGCCGGTTTCGATGCAGCTCGAGGGGATCCACTGGGGGGATATCATGTGACCCCTGAAGGATACGCCCATCTCACACACCTGCTGATGTCACTGGCCGGGGGGCGGGTCCTACTCATACTGGAGGTACACAAACAGACTCACACACAGTGTTGTACATGAGTACAACTGTACTGTAAAGTGAAGTAAATTGAAGCAAAGTATAGTGAAGTAAAGTGAAGCAAACTGTTGTAAAGTGAAGCAAAGTAAAGTATAGTGAAGTAAAGCGAAGTAAAGTGTTGTAAAGTGTTGTAAAGTGAAGCAAAGTGTTGTAAAGTGTTGTGAAGTATAGTGAAGTAAAGTGAAGCAAAGTGTTGTAAAGTGAAGTAAAGTGTTGTGAAGTGAAGTAAAGTGTTGTGAAGTAAAGTAAAGTGTTGTAAAATATTGTGAAGTGAAGTAAAGTGTTGTGAAGTAAAGTGTTGTAAAGTGAAGCAAAGTGTTGTAAAGTGAAGTAAAGTGAAGTAAAGTGTTGTAACTGAAGGGATCTCTCCGTCTCCCTCAGGGAGGTTATAACTTGACGTCCATCTCTGACTCCATGGCGATGTGCACCAGCGTGCTATTAGGAGACCCTCCTCCACCCTTGGTGATGCCCCTCCCCCCTCCCCATCACAGCGCCGTGGCAACAATCAACGAGGTCATCCGACACCACGCCCCCTACTGGATGTCGCTGAGGATACGCGGTCGGTGCAGGACTCCGTCTGCTGTATTTTAATCCAACCTCTTTATTCTCATTTAAATAACTCTCTATCAGTCCCAGAGTCGGCGCGGTCTTCCCTGCCGGCCACGAAGCATCGTGGGAAACGTAGTTCTAAAGGAAAAGGCAGGAAGTCGGAGACGAGCAGCGCGCACAAACCTCCGCTGCCGTCTGCGGGACCGGACGACGCCACGGTGAACGAGACTCAAATCTGATGGAGAGAAAGAAAGAAAGAAAAACAGATCTGAAATGTGTTTTTGTGTCTTTGGTCCAATCAGACGGAGCGCGGCCTCGAGCAGCTCACTCAGGGATTGGCCAGTTTGGACATCGGTCAAAGCCCAGCCAATCACACGCCTGCTACGTCCAACGCGGTGGGCGGGGCCAGGCCGAAGGTCCGTTTGAGCCAAGAAGAGGTCACGTGTGAAGGTGAAGTGACACCTGAGCAGAGCCAATCAGCAGAGAGCACGCTGCTGCAGCCTCAGGTGAGCAGGAAGTGTTTTTACAGTCAGACCTGTCTGTCTCTCTGTCTTCATGTTACTCACCTGTCTGTCTCTCTGTCTTCATGTTACTCACCTGTCTGTCTCTCTGTTTTCATGTTACTCACCTGTCTGTCTCTCTGTTTTCATATTACTCACCTGTCTGTCTCTCTGTCTTCATGTTACTCACCTGTCTGTCTCTCTGTTTTCATGTTACTCACCTGTCTGTCTCTCTGTCTTCATGTTACTCACCTGTCTGTCTCTCTGTTTTCATGTTACTCACCTGTCTGTCTCTCTGTTTTCATGTTACTCACCTGTCTGTCTCTCTGTCTTCATGTTACTCACCTGTCTGTCTCTCTGTTTTCATGTTACTCACCTGTCTGTCTCTCTGTCTTCATGTTACTCACCTGTCTGTCTCTCTGTTTTCATGTTACTCACCTGTCTGTCTCTCTGTCTTCATGTTACTCACCTGTCTGTCTCTCTGTCTTCATGTTACTCACATGTCTGTCTCTGTCTTCATATTACTCACCTGTCTGTCTCTCTGTCTTCATGTTACTCACCTGTCTGTCTCTCTGTCTTCATGTTACTCACCTGTCTGTCTCTCTGTCTTCATATTACACACCTGTCTGTCTCGCTGTCTTCATATTACTCACCTGTCTGTCTCGCTGTCTTCATATTACTCACCTGTCTGTCTCTCTGTCTTCATATTACTCACCTGTCTGTCTCTCTGTCTTCATATTACTCACCTGTCTGTCTCTGTCTTCATGTTACTCACCTGTCTGTCTCTCTGTCTTCATGTTACTCACCTGTCTGTCTCTCTGTTTTCATGTTACTCACCTGTCTGTCTCTCTGTCTTCATGTTACTCACCTGTCTGTCTCTCTGTTTTCATGTTACTCACCTGTCTGTCTCTCTGTCTTCATGTTACTCACCTGTCTGTCTCTGTCTTCATATTACTCACCTGTCTGTCTCTCTGTCTTCATGTTACTCACCTGTCTGTCTCTCTGTCTTCATGTTACTCACCTGTCTGTCTCTCTGTCTTCATATTACACACCTGTCTGTCTCGCTGTCTTCATATTACTCACCTGTCTGTCTCGCTGTCTTCATATTACTCACCTGTCTGTCTCTGTCTTCATATTACTCACCTGTCTGTCTCTGTCTTCATGTTACTCACCTGTCTGTCTCTCTGTCTTCATATTACTCACCTGTCTGTCTCTCTGTCTTCATGTTACTCACCTGTCTGTCTCTCTGTCTTCATGTTACTCACCTGTCTGTCTCTCTGTCTTCATATTACACACCTGTCTGTCTCGCTGTCTTCATATTACTCACCTGTCTGTCTCTCTGTCTTCATGTTACTCACCTGTCTGTCTCTCTGTCTTCATATTACTCACCTGTCTGTCTCTCTGTCTTCATATTACTCACCTGTCTGTCTCTGTCTTCATGTTACTCACCTGTCTGTCTCTCTGTCTTCATATTACTCACCTGTCTGTCTCTGTCTTCATGTTACTCACCTGTCTGTCTCTCTGTCTTCATATTACTCACCTGTCTTTCTCTCTGTCTTCATATTATTTACCTGTCTGTCTCTGTCTTCATATTACTCACCTGTCTGTCTCTCTGTCTTCATGTTACTCACCTGTCTGTGTCTCTGTCTTCATATTACTCACCTGTCTGTCTCTCTGTCTTCATATTACTCACCTGTCTGTCTCTGTCTTCATGTTACTCACCTGTCTGTCTCTCTGTCTTCATATTACTCACCTGTCTGTCTCTCTGTCTTCATATTATTTACCTGTCTGTCTCTGTCTTCATATTACTCACCTGTCTGTCTCTCTGTCTTCATGTTACTCACCTGTCTGTCTCTCTGTCTTCATGTTACTCACCTGTCTGTCTCTCTGTCTTCATATTACTCACCTGTCTGTCTCTCTGTCTTCATGTTACTCACCTGTCTGTCTCTCTGTCTTCATGTTACTCACCTGTCTGTCTCTGTCTTCATGTTACTCACCTGTCTGTCTCTTTCTTCATGTTACTCACCTGTCTGTCTCTCTGTCTTCAGACCCCTCTATACGTGGTGGACCCTCTGTCCTGGTGTTCTCACCTGTCTGTCTCTTTCTTCATGTTACTCACCTGTCTGTCTCTCTGTCTTCAGACCCCTCTATACGTGGTGGACCCTCTCTCCTGGTGTCCTCACCTGGATGCGGTTAAGCCCCTCCCCCCCTCAGGCATAGATGTCTTCCAGTCGTGTCAGGACTGCGGCTCCAGCGCTGAGAACTGGACCTGTCTCACATGCTACCAGGTGACCCGTCTCACCTCTCCATCACACCCTCTGTCTCACCTGTCGATGATGTAATGCGTCTCAACTGTCGTCCCGTCTCAGGTGCTGTGTGGTCGTTATGTAAATGAGCACATGGTGACTCACGGCGTCGTGTCTGAACACCCGATGGTTCTGAGCTTCTGTGATCTGTCTGTGTGGTGCTACCTGTGTGAGTCCTACGTCCACCACCAGGTGAGTCCTCACATTATGGTATTGTTATTATTATTATTATTATTATTAGATAATAATATTAATAATAATATATTATATTAATAATATTATTATTATTACCTGTGTTAGTCCTACGTCCACCACCAGGTGAGTCCTCACATTATGGTATTGTTATTATTATTATTATTATTATTAGATAATAATATTAATAATAATATATTATATTAATAATATTATTATTACCTGTGTGAGTCCTACGTCAAAAAAATAATTATTTTGTTATTCAGATTCTGTTTGAAGCTAAAAACGCTGCTCACTGCTGCAAGTTTGGAGAAGAGATCCCTCCATGGAGCTGAGAAGAGGAAGAGGAGGAGGAGGAGATGAAGAGGAGGAGGAGGAGATGGAGAGGAGGAGGAGGAGGAGAGGAGGAAGAGGAGATGGAGAGGAGGAAGAGGAGATGAACAGGTGTATACTACATGTAGTATTTCATATTTGGGGTAAATCTTCCTCAGATTACTTAAATAATCACAACATGAGGAAAAATAATCAGCATCAAAGAATTAAAGCAGGAAGTTAGAAAATAACTTATTATTATACTTTGAAGTAATTTATCAGAATCGTTTATAATTACATTGCACACACAAGGTGCATCACAATAAACAATAATAATAAAACAATAAACAATGCAATAATCGACACATAATTTAAAGTATTGTAAACAAATATTGTAAACAACAAACATAACGGTAGTTTAAACAAGTAGATGTAAAATAAAAGTGGCAAGTGTATTTTAATAAAGAAAAGATGTTAAAGGGTGTTGAAGAAAAGAGATGGATGAAGAGATGGATGAAGAGATAGAAGAGATGGATGAAGAGATAGAAGAGATGGATGAAGAGAGATGTAGAGATTGAAGAGATAGAAGAGATTGATGAAGAGATGGAAGAGATAGAAGAGATTGATGGAAGAGATTGATGAAGAGATGGAAGAGATAGAAGAGATGGAAGAGATAGAAGAGATGGAAGAGATAGAAGAGATGGATGAAGAGAGATGTAGAGATTGAAGAGATAGAAGAGATTGATGGAAGAGATTGATGAAGAGATGGAAGAGATGGAAGAGATAGAAGAGATGGATGTAGAGATAGAAGACATAGATGTAGAGATGGATGAAGAGATAGAAGACATGGATGAAGAGAGATGAAGAGATAGAAGAGATGGATGTAGAGATGGATGAAGAGATAGAAGACATGGATGAAGAGAGATGTAGAGATAGAAGAGATGGATGTAGAGATGGATGAAGAGATAGAAGACATGGATGAAGAGAGATGAAGAGATAGAAGAGATGGATGTAGAGATAGAAGAGATTGATGAAGAGATGGAAGAGATAGAAGACATGGATGAAGAGAGATGTAGAGATAGAAGAGATGGATGTAGAGATAGAAGAGATTGATGAAGAGATGGAAGAGATAGAAGACATGGATGAAGAGAGATGTAGAGATAGAAGAGATGGATGTAGAGATCACGGATTTTCGGCATCAGAATGTTCTCAGATTTACTTCCTCACTTTGGATGCGTTCGATTTTTACACCTCAACGTTTTAATTTGAAAAGACAGAAAATGTAGTTTCCTGTCTGAGGTGCGTTTGATTCACTGACTGTCTGAGGTGCGTTTGATTCACTGACTGTCTGAGGTGCGTTTGATTCACTGACTGTCTGAGGTGCGTTTGATTGACTGACTGTCTGAGGTGCGTTTGATTCACTGACTGTCTGAGGTGCGTTTGATTCACTGACTGTCTGAGGTGCGTTTGATTCACTGACTGTCTGAGGTGCGTTTGATTCACTGACTGTCTGAGGTGCGTTTGATTCACTGACTGTCTGAGGTGCGTTTGATTCACTGACTGTCTGAGGTGCGTTTGATTCACTGACTGTCTGAGGTGCGTTTGATTCACTGACTGTCTGAGGTGCGTTTGATTCACTGACTGTCTGAGGTGCGTTTGATTCACTGACTGTCTGAGGTGCGTTTGATTCACTGACTGTCTGAGGTGCGTTTGATTCACTGACTGGAGAGAAGAGCTTTGTGTTCGGTGCAATATTCTGTTTGTATTGTTTTATTACTATTAAAATCTTTGTGTGTATTTATCGTCACTTGTGAATAATGTTATTGTTAAGAAGAAGAATTGTTAATCAGTTTCTTAAAGCACATTAATGTCTCCGTCTGAACAAGAAATAAACTTTTGAACAATTGGATATTGATTAATTATTGATGATGATCGATGACGCAGAAGATGATGAAGGTCGGAGGTCGTGGCTGAAAGCTCCAGAAGCCGTAAGTGAACTTTTTCTTGGGTTGAAGTGCATTCTGGGTAATGAAGTCAATAATGAACTGCAGTACACATTGGTAGAAGAATTACTCGTCAAAGTGACACTGTTGGAAAATACTCTGTTACAAGTAAAAGTACTTCATTAAAGTACTCATTAAGATACACGTGTATTATTGTTAGTTTTTATGTCTGCAGCTAATTTGAGCTACGATGCTAAAACGTGAAACTAAGTACTGTACTTAAGAACCACTACTACTAGTAGTACTAGTACTACTAGTAGTACTAGTACTACTAGTAGTACTAGTACTACTAGTAGTACTAGTAGTACTGCTGCTACTACTACAAATACTGCTATACTACTACTAGTACTACTGCTGCTACTACTACAAATACTGCTATACTATATATTGTAACATGTTTAATAATTAATATATATATATTTTTATAATGTATATATATTTGTACATGTTTTATAATGTATATTTTAACATGTTATATAGTGTATATATATTTTAACATGTTATATAGTGTATATATATTTTTACATGTTTTATAATGTATATATATATTTTAACATGTTTTATAGTGTATATATATTTTAACATGTTATATGGTGTATATATATTTTAACATGTTTTATAGTGTATATATATTTTAACATGTTTTATAGTGTATATATATTTTAACATGATTTATAGTGTATATATATTTTAACATGTTATATAGTGTATATATATTTTAACATGATTTATAGTGTATATATATTTTAACATGTTATATAGTGTATATATATTTTAACATGTTATATAATGTATAAATTTTAACATGTTTTATAGTGTATATATATATATTTTAACATGTTTTATAGTGTATATATATTTTAACATGTTTTATAGTGTATATATATTTTAACATGTTATATGGTGTATATATATTTTAACATGTTTTATAGTGTATATATATTTTAACATGTTTTATAATGTATATATTTTAACATGTTTTACAGTGTATATATATTTTAACATGTTTTATAATGTATATATTTTAACATGTTTTACAGTGTATATATATTTTAACATGTTTTATAATGTATATATTTTTAACATGTTTTATAGTGTATATATATATTTTAACATGTTTTACAGTGTATATATTTTAACATGTTATATAGTGTATATATTTTAACATGTTTTATAATGTATATATTTTAACATGTTATATAGTGTATATATATTTTAACATGTTTTATAGTGTATATATATTTTAACATGTTTTATAATGTATATATTTTAACATGTTATATAGTGTATATATATTTTAACATGTTTTATAATGTATATATTTTAACATGTTTTATAATGTATATATTTAACATGTTTTATAATGTATATATTTAACATGTTTTATAATGTATATATTTTAACATGTTTTATAATGTATATATATTTTAACATGTTTTATAATGTATATATTTAACATGTTTTATAATGTATATATTTTAACATGTTTTATAATGTATATATATTTTAACATGTTTTACACTGTATATATATTATAACATGTTTTATATAGTGTATATATTTTAACATGTTTTATAATGTATATATTTTAACATGTTATATAGTGTATATATATTTTAACATGTTTTATAATGTATATATTTTAACATGTTATACAGTGTATATATATTTTAACATGTTTTATAATGTATATATTTAACATGTTTTATAATGTATATATTTAACATGTTTTATAATGTATATATTTAACATGTTTTATAATGTATATATTTTAATGTTATATAGTGTATATATATTTTAACATGTTTTACACTGTATATATATTATAACATGTTTTATAATGTATATATTTTAACATGTTATATGTGTATATTTACATGTTCTAAGGGGCATGACGTCACCGTGCTTATTAAAAGGTTCGTATGAATTCTACTTATTGTTGACTGAGGAAGCGCTACATCCGGGGACGTACGGCCGTATCCGCCTCCTCTCCTCCTCTCCTCCTCTCCTCCTCTCCTCCATCCTCTCCTCCTGCGGATAAACAGACGGACAGACAGACAGACAGGTGGACGGACAGACAGGTGGATCAGGTTTGTTTTCCTTCATCGGATCGAGTCCATGATTCAGATTTCATATCGCTCCGTTTCTCTTTCAGATCGTGTCAGCCAATCAGCATCCAGATGATCAAAGCAGTCCGCACCGACGATTACGTCATCACCTCCCGGTATTCACCGACACAGACAGACAGAACCGACGGAACCGCTTCATCACGCTGTCTCTCTGCCTGTCTTACTCTCTGCCTGTCTGTCGGTTTCGGGAGGTGATGACGTAATCGTCGGTGCGGACTGCTTTGATCATCTGGATGCTGATTGGCTGACACGATCTGACGACGCAATTAACAACGTTAATTAATTATTCTGCTTCTAGATGATAAACATGTTGATTATAATAACATTAATTATTGTTATAGTAGTCATAATGATGATATTTATTATTATTACAATGACCATAATAATAGTAATAACAATAATAATGATGATATTAATATTAATAGTAATAATTGGGATTAATAAGCTAAAGCAGAACTCATCTTGTAAACAGAAGCTGGTGTGATTTGATTTGTAACTTTATTGAGTTTCTTTTATATTTGTCAAATATTATTAATAATGTTGATGAAAACCTTCTCACTCATTATTCAATAATTTGTACCAAAAGAAAATGCGACATTAAATAAATAAATAAAATATGAAAACAGATGAACATTCAGGAGGTAAATCCTCTCGTCGTTCAGGGCACGGTTACCGTGGTGATGTGATATTATGGTCTGTAGTAGACAGGAACATTCAGGAGGACGATGACAAAGTCTGAAGGAGGTGAATCATAACTCTGATTGGAGCTGATCACAGATCAATAACTCATGTTAGCGCATGAGCATCTACGTTTTCACAATAAAAGATGATGAACTTCAGAATAAGAGACCGTGATGTGATGGAGACGCCTGTCTGTCCCCCCCTCAGTGATGTCGGTGTCTCCCGGCCTCGCCGACCTGTCTCACCTCTACCAGACGGAGTTTGTCCGTAGTGCGCGTGCGGTCGGCGTCCTGTGGGCCGTGTGCACGCTCTGCTTCGCCATCATCCAGGTGGTGGTCCTGGTGCAGCCGTCCTGGATCGGCACCGGAGACGCCCACCACCTGGGGGCGGGGCCTGTCCCGCCCAGCGGCACTCTGGGATTGTTTGAGGTGAGAAACACGAAACCACGCCCACAAAAGGTGACTGTCCAATCACAGGGCAGCAACTCGTCCCTTTAATAAGTAATAATAATGATTTTTAAAAAGATTCACCAGAGCTGTGTGTGTGTGTGTGTGTGTGTGGGTGTGTCCCTTTTTTGTGTGTGTCCCCCTGTGTGTGTGTGTGTGTCCCTGTGTCCCCTTGTGTGTGTGTGTGTGAGTGAGTGTGTGTCCCTGTGTCCCCTTGTGTGTGTGTGTGTGTGTGTTCCTGTGTGTGTGTCCCTGTGTGTCCCCTTGTGTGTGTGTCTGTGTGTGTCCCCCTGTGTGTGTGTCCCCGTGTGTGTGTGTCTGTGTGTGTCCCTGTGTGTGTGTGTCTGTGTCCCCTTGTGTGTGTCCCTGTGTGTGTGTGTCCCCCTGTGTGTCCCCTTGTGTGTGTGTGTCCCTGTGTCCCCTTGTGTGTGTGTGTGAGTGAGTGTGTGTCCCTGTGTCCCCTTGTTTGTGTGTTCCTGTGTGTGTGTCCCTGTGTGTCCCCTTGTGTGTGTGTCTGTGTGTGTCCCCCTGTGTGTGTGTCCCTGTGTGTCCCCGTGTGTGTGTGTCTGTGTGTGTCCCTGTGTGTCCCCTTGTGTGTGTGTCTGTGTGTGTCCCCCTGTGTGTGTGTCCCTGTGTGTCCCCGTGTGTGTGTGTCTGTGTGTGTCCCTGTGTGTGTGTGTCTGTGTCCCCTTGTGTGTGTCCCTGTGTGTGTGTGTGTCCCTGTGTCCCCTTGTGTGTGTGTGTGTGAGTGAGTGTGTGTCCCTGTGTCCCCTTGTGTGTGTGTTCCTGTGTGTGTGTCCCTGTGTGTCCCCTTGTGTGTGTGTGTGTATGTGTCCCTGTGTGTGTCCCCCTGTGTGTCCCCTTGTGTGTGTGTGTTCAGGTCTGTGTGGAGTCGGACTGGCCGGTCCTGGACTGCCGTGGTGGTCTCTCCCGCCTGTCCCCCCTGCCGTCCTTCCAGTCGGTGGCGGTGCTGGTGGGCGTGTCCCTGTGGGCCGTGTGGACCAGCGTGTTCTGTCTCTGTCTCTTCAGGTTCTGCAGCGCCGCCACGGTCTACAAGACCTGTGCCTGGCTGCAGCTCACTGCAGGTTAGTCACTGGTTCTACTGGTTCCACTGGGTTTACAGTCTCTACTGGTCCTTGTGGTTCTACTTGTGTGACTGGTCCAAGTGGTTCTACTGGTCCTTGTGGTTCTACTTGTGTCACTGGTCCAAGTGGTTCTACTGGTCCTTGTGGTTCTACTTGTGTTACTGGTCCAAGTGGTTCTACAGGTTCTAGTGGTTCTACTTGTGTCACTGGTCCAAGTGGTTCTACTGGTCCTTGTGGTTCTACTTGTGTTACTGGTCCAAGTGGTTCTACAGGTTCTAGTGGTTCTACTTGTGTCACTGGTCCAAGTGGTTCTACGGGTCCTTGTGGTTCTACTTGTGTCACTGGTCCAAGTGGTTCTACTGGTCCAAGTGGTTCTACTTGTGTCACTGGTCCAAGTGGTTCTACGGGTCCTTGTGGTTCTACTGGTTCTAGTGGTTCTACTGGTCCAAGTGGTTCTACAGGTTCTAGTGGTTCTACTGGTCCTTGTGGTTCTACTGGTCCTTGTGGTTCTATTGGTTCTACTCGTCCTTGTGGTTCTACTGGTCCTTGTAGTTCTATTGGTTCTACTGGTCCTTGTGGTTCTACTGGTCCTTGTGGTTCTACTGGTTGACCAATAGCAACCTCTCCTGACAGAGATGAACTGTGATTGGACGAGAGTCCAACCTGGAGGATGCTAACTTAGCTTATTAGCTGTTTGCTAATCAGTTTCCTATGTGATGTTGATTCTAGTCACATGACCTCTACTGTACTTCTGTGTTTGGGGAGTTATTCCTGTTCTGGCGTGAGGGTCAAAGGTCGGAGGATGTGAGGGTCAAAGGTCGGAGGATGTGAGGGTCAAAGGTCGGAGGATGTGAGGGTCAAAGGTCGGAGGATGTGAGGGCCCCCTGAGGAGAATTTGTTATTTTGGGCTCTACTAAATAAATTGAACCATAACAATCAATGCAGTATTGCAGATAAACTTATTATCCCTGTCTGTCTCTCTCCCTGTCTGTCTGTCTCTTTCTCTGTCTGTCTGTCTGTCTCTCTGTCTCTCTCCCTGTCTGTCTGTCTCTTTCTGTCTGTCTGTCTGTCTGTCTGTCTGTCTCTCTCTGGATCTCTGCCTGCCTGTCTTTCTCTCTCCCTGTCTGTCTCTCTGCCTGCCTGCCTCTCTCCCTGTCTGTCTCTCTGTCTGTCTCTCTGCCTGTCTGTCTCTCTCTCTCTGTCTCTCTGCCTGCCTGTCTGTCTATCTGTCTTTCTCTATGTCTCTCTGTCTCTCTCTCTGTCTCTCTGCCTGTCTGTCTCTCTCTCTGTCTCTCTGCCTGCCTGTCTTTCTCTCTCCCTGTCTGTCTCTCTGCCTATCTGTCTCTCTGCCTGTCTGTCTCTCTCTCTGTCTCTCTGCCTATCTGTCTCTCTGTCTCTCTGCCTGTCTGTCTGTCTGTCTGTCTCTCTGCCTGTCTGTCTGTCTCTCTGCCTGCCTGTCTTTCTCTCTCCCTGTCTGTCTCTCTGCCTATCTGTCTCTCTGCCTGTCTGTCTCTCTCTCTGTCTCTCTGCCTATCTGTCTCTCTGTCTCTCTGCCTGTCTGTCTCTCTCTCTGTCTCTCTGCCTGTCTGTCTCTCTCTCTGTCTCTCTGCCTATCTGTCTCTCTGTCTCTCTGCCTGTCTGTCTGTCTGTCTGTCTCTCTGCCTGTCTGTCTCTCTCTCTGTCTCTCTGCCTATCTGTCTCTCTGTCTCTCTGCCTGTCTGTCTGTCTGTCTGTCTCTCTGCCTGTCTGTCTCTCTCTCTGTCTCTCTGCCTGTCTGTCTCTCAGGTTTCTGTCTGGCGTTGGCTTGTCTTTTGTTCCCAGACTCGTGGGAGAGTCCCGAGATGAGAGCTCTGTGTGGCGACTCTGTGAGTCATCAATACATATCAAAGTATTGACTGTAGTTGTTGATCAGGTGTGTGACCAGGCGCTCATGGATCTGGTCTCCAGGTGGGCAGCTTCTCTCCAGGTAACTGCTCCGTCCACTGGGCCTACATCCTGGCCATCCTGGGCATTCTCGACGCCGCCATCTTGGCCACGTTGGCCTTCGTCCTCGCCAACAGACAGGACGCGCTGCTGCCACCGGACGCCAAGGACGGTGAGGAAGCTAGTCCGGTTAGCTTAGCATTAGCTTCAAGTACAGTTAGCTTAGCATTAGCTCCAGGTACAGTTTGCTTAACATTAGCACCATTTACAGTTAGCGTAGCATTAGCTTCAGGTAAGTTAGCTCAGCATTAGCTCCAGGTATAATCTGCTTAGCATTAGCTCCAGGTACAGTTAGCTTAGCATTAGTTATAGGGGCCGACACGGAAATACTGAGACTGTGTTTGTGTTCCACAGGTCTGCTGATGTCGGCGTAAAGTCAGCAGGTACGTCACTTCTTCTGTCTCTTCTTCTGTCTCTTCTTCTGTCTCTTCTTCTGTCTCTTCTTCTGTCTCTTCTTCTGTCACTTCTTCTGTCTCTTCTTCTGTCTCTTCTTCTGTCACTTCTTCTGTCTCTTCTTCTGTCTCTTCTTCTGTCACTTCTTCTGTCTCTTCTTCTGTCACTTCTTCTGTCTCTTCTTCTGTCACTTCTTCTGTCACTTCTTCTGTCACTTCTTCTGTCTCTTCTTCTGTCTCTTCTTCTGTCTCTTCTTCTGTCTCTTCTTCTGTCTCTTCTTCTGTCTCTTCTTCTGTCTCTTCTTCTGTCACTTCTTCTGTCTCTTCTTCTGTCACTTCTTCTGTCTCTTCTTCTGTCTCTTCTTCTGTCTCTTCTTCTGTCACTTCTTCTGTCTCTTTAACACTTTTCACACACTTTCTTTTGCTCCTCCTCTTCCTCCAGATCTCTTCATCATCACCATCATCATCATCACCAGAGGCGGAGATATCAAAACAAGCTGGAGGAAGAGGCCCTCCACCCCCTCATCATCATCATCACCTGGTTCCAGCAGGTCAACGATGTCGCAGTTAGAAGAACACCTGTTGTACTGATCGGGTGTCTATGAACATGAAGTATTGGAGCCGGTGCTCAGGTAGATCGTGAAGTACAGGTGTGGTGAGGAACTCCTCGTCCTCCTTCAGAGGAACCGAACTCGTTAAAAGCTTCCGGCTGGTTCTCGTTAGAGATTCTAAGTTCTAACAGAACGTGATGACCTCACAGAACATGAAGCAAGAACCAGGTTACCTGTGTTAACGAGGAATCAGAATTGGCCCTAATAGGTCTCCGTACACTTCAGTAGAGCTTCGAAAAAGAAAAAACATCATTTTAATAATGTTTGTTGTTTACATAATCTATGTCTTCATGTCTTCAGGCTCAATGTTTTAATCCACATCAATAAATAGTTTTAACGGACGCAGAGTGTCTCTCAATCACTGAAGGGTGACATCAGAGTGACATCATCTATTGACAGCCAATCAGAGAGCAGCTTATCCAGCTGTTCAAGTACTGTCAGAAAATGTATACAATTAAATACAGAGCAGGAAATATACCTGGTGAAGTCACCTGAACAGGTAAAGGCACCTCTTCAACTGATGGAACTAGTTCACCTGGTGAAGTCACCTGAACAGGTAAAGGCCCCTCTTTAACTGATGGAACTAGTTCACCTGGTGAAGTCACCTGAACAGGTAAAGGCCCCTCTTTAACTGATGGAACTAGTTCACCTGGTGAAGTCACCTGAACAGGTAAAGGCCCCTCTTTAACTGATGGAACTAGTTCACCTGGTGAAGTCACCTGAACAGGTAAAGGCCCCTCTTTAACTGATGGAACTAGTTCACCTGGTGAAGTCACCTGAACAGGTAAAGGCACCTCTTTAACTGATGGAACTAGTTCACCTGGTGAAGTCACCTGAACAGGTAAAGGCCCCTCTTTAACTGATGGAACTAGTTCACCTGGTGAAGTCACCTGAACAGGTAAAGGCCCCTCTTTAACTGTTGGAACTAGTTCACCTGGTGAAGTCACCTGAACAGGTAAAGGCCCCTCTTTAACTGATGGAACTAGTTCACCTGGTGAAGTCACCTGAACAGGTAAAGGCCCCTCTTTAACTGATGGAACTAGTTCACCTGGTGAAGTCACCTGAACAGGTAAAGGCCCCTCTTTAACTGATGGAACTAGTTCACCTGGTGAAGTCACCTGAACAGGTAAAGGCCCCTCTTTAACTGATGGAACTAGTTCACCTGGTGAAGTCACCTGAACAGGTAAAGGCCCCTCTTTAACTGATGGAACTAGTTCACCTGGTGAAGTCACCTGAACAGGTAAAGGCCCCTCTTTAACTGATGGAACTAGTTCACCTGGTGAAGTCACCTGAACAGGTAAAGGCACCTCTTTAACTGATGGAACTAGTTCACCTGGTGAAGTCACCTGAACAGGTAAAGGCCCCTCTTTAACTGATGGAACTAGTTCACCTGGTGAAGTCACCTGAACAGGTAAAGGCCCCTCTTTAACTGATGGAACTAGTTCACCTGGTGAAGTCACCTGAACAGGTAAAGGCACCTCTTTAACTGATGGAACTAGTTCACCTGGTGAAGTCACCTGAACAGGTAAAGGCACCTCTTTAACTGATGGAACTAGTTCACCTGGTGAAGTCACCTGAACAGGTAAAGGCCCCTCTTTAACTGATGGAACGAACACGTTTGGGACGAACCAATCACAACGCAGATGAAGAGACGATCGATTGGTAACTAATCAAAACATTTGACCTCTTTTATAGACCATCAAAAAGGGGGCGGAGTCAACAAGTCCCAGAGAGCCTTGCTGTCAGAAACAACCAATCAGAGCGCTGTTTGTGATCTATTAGAACTGACGGATACATATATACATTTGAAGTGATAGTTTTGGGATTTTGCAAATGCCAGCTGAGGATTGTGGGTAATGTAGTGTTTACAGACCAAACTGGTTGTCTGGTGGCCTGAATATAAAAATATCATCAGAGACGTTTATTCATATAAATGTTAAATGTTTTAGGATTGTATTTGATAAGTTACATAAACTATCAGTTTCACTTCCTAAAGTGTGGTTTTATATTCATGAATTCATAACGATCAGCGTGAGGTTTTAGTTCTTTATTTGGAGATATTGATCTCTAGAAGTCGTTGAACTGAATGACGTCGTTGTTTTTCACAATAAACAGCTGATCACATACATTTTCACAGAAAGCAGCAAAACACCAAATATCCATAGAACAAAAAATCTTTCTCCTCTCCTCTCTCCTCCTTCTCCTCCTCTCCTTTCCTCTCCTCCTTCTCCTCCTCTCCTCCTTCTCCTCCTCTCCTTTCCTCTCCTCCTCGCCTCCTCTCCTTTCCTCTCCTCCTCGCCTCCTGCTCCTCTCCTCTCCTCTCCTTCCCTCCCTGGTCTACTCTCCTCCTCTTCTCCTCCCTTGTCTCCTCTTCTCCTTCCTCCTCCTTCTCCTCCTCTCCTCCTCTCCTCCTCCTCCATCGCCTCCTGCTCCTCTCCTCTCCTCTCCTCTCCTTTCCTTACTCCCTCATGTACTCCAGGATCTGATCGATCAATATCTGGGGGTTGTAGTTCAGGGCGGCTCTCCTCCGGCGCCTACGACTCCCATGATGCAGTTCTTCCAGCCCGGCAGGAGGGGGGCGGAGCTCCTCCTCCTCCAGCCTCTTCACTCTGAGCAGAGGTGGGTCGTTGCTAGGCGACGGAGGAGCTTCATCAAGGGAGCGGCGGCTCCTCCTGTGGGCGGAGTTTACGGGCTGAGCCGCCGTGAGTGACAGGCGACCAGACAGTAACCTAGCAACCAGACGTCTAAGGAGCAGAAGATACATTACATAATGTCATTATACATTAGATATGTCTGTGCATAAGAACATTAATAACAACAACAATAATAACAATGACGATAAGAATACCAACAATAATAACAACATTATTAATAATAACGACAATAATAATAAAAATGACAATAATAATAATGACAGTAACAAGAATCAAAATAATAAGATTATTAATAATAACGACAATAATAATAATAAGACATCATGTGAACATAACAATAATAAAGACGTCATATATATATATGTGTGTGTGTGTGTGTGTGTGTATGTATTCTATTTTTGTTGTCTTTTAATTATAATTAAATGAAATGTGACCTCAGAGAGTCCTGGTCTCCTCCTCGTGTCGGTCCTGATGAACCCCGTCCAGCCTGTTGAGGTCTCGCTCTCTCCAGCAGAGTCTGAGCCAACTGAGGCTCCATCCTGTCAATCACAGAACTCGGGTTATTATCAGTAACTTTGATGACTGACAGCCGTTGAGAACCCCCACATGAGGCGCTCACCTGTCCAGCAGAGCCTGAGCCATCTGGGGCTCCAGCAGGCCCCACCAGGCCGCCGCGGGCCTCCCCATGTTCAGGCCCCGCCCTGTCTCATCGTAGTCTGGGGGCGCGGGCCCCTTGAAGTCCCCTGGTGGGCCCTGGTCATCCTCCTCTTCCCCCTCCTCCTCCACCACCTCCATGTCACCCGGCTCGACCAATCCTGCGCTCTCTGCCTCGCTCAGGAGGCGGAGCACAGCGGCCAGGTACGCTGTGGACACGAGATGTCCGTTAGTCCAACGAGCTTTAACCCCAGCGCAGAAATTAATCAACTGAAATCACAAACTATAAGTTATGAGGGCAAATATGTTTCTAAGGTTCATATTCTGGAGCTATATGATAAATGTCGGAATATTAATATAAGCTCTCTAACCTGCTCGCTGCTCCTCTTCTTGCTCCTGCTTCTGGTCCCTCTGCACCAATCGCTGTAGAGCCTGATCCAAGCCCCGCCCCCCCCAGCCATCTGATTGGTAGTACAGACGATCGGCCCCGCCTCCTCCCTGAGCGGCTTGATATGACGTCATCTGTTCCTCATAAGGCAGCAGGTTACGGAGGTCTCTGCGCTGGCGCCTGACCCCGCCCACTGATAATTCCAGGCCACGCCCCCCGCCGCGAGCTGCAGGTAGAGCCTGAGAGAGAGGTCAGAGGTCAGTACCTGTTAGTCAACAAATATGTTTTGTGTCTTTGAGTCACGGTGACATTCGTCTTCCTCGTCTTCTTCACGTGAACACTGACCTGCCTGTCCCTTTAAGAAGGAGTGCACCTCCCCTTTAAGAGGTCATTTTAACCATAACAGTGGTTCGAGATGAGCAAATCCTGCACAGAATCGTCGCACAATGCATTCTGGGTAGATTTGTGTCCGACTTGCTCTAAAGCCATGAACACTTGGTTACCGATGACTGCATGACCTAATGCATTATGGGAAACGCCTGGCTGTAACGTTTAGTTGACGTTAGTCTCGGGTTTAATCTAAAGACATGAAATGTGTGCTTGATGATAATAATAATAATAATAACGCTTATTCATACAACAGGAAGTCACTGTTTCTGTGACTTCCTGTTTGTTTTTTAAAGGCAGCTGAAAACTGTCCGACTTGACTGCGGTTTTTTAACAACACCCCCTGATGGTGATGATGATGATGGTGATGATGATGATGGTGATGATGATGGTGATGATGATGGTGATGATGATGATGATGATGATGATGGTGATGATGATGGTGATGATGGTGATGATGGTGATGATGATGGTGATGATGATGGTGATGATGATGGTGATGATGGTGATGATGATGATGATGGTGATGATGATGGTGATGATGGTGATGATGGCAATGATGATGATGGTGATGATGGTGATGATGATGATGATGATGGTGATGATGATGGTAATGATGATGGTGATGATGATGATGATGGCAATGATGATGATGATGATGATGGTGATGATGATGATGGTGATGATGGTGATGATGATGATGATGATGGTGATGATGATGGTGATGATGATGATGGTGATGATGGTGATGGTGGTGATGAAGATGGTGATGATGATGGTGATGATGGTGATGATGATGATGGTGATGATGATGGTGATGGTGGTGATGATGATGGTGATGAAGATGGTGATGATGATGGTGATGATGGTGATGATGATGGTGATGGTGGTGATGATGATGGTGGTGATGATGATGATGATGATGATGGTGATGATGATGATGATGATGGTGATGGTAGTGATGAAGATGGTGATGGTGATGATGAAAATGATGATGATGGTGGTGATGAAAATGATGATGATGATGGTGATGATGATGGTGATGGTGGTGATGATGATGATGATGATGGTGATGGTAGTGATGAAGATGGTGATGGTGATGATGAAAATGATGATGATGGTGGTGATGAAAATGATGATGATGGTGGTGATGAAGATGGTGAAGGTGGTGATGATGATGATGGTGATGGTGATGGTGGTGATGATGGTGATGATGATGATGGTGATGGTGAGGATAGTGGTTATGATGAGGATGATGATGATGGTGATGGTGAGGATAGTGGTTATGATGAGGATGGTGATGATGGTGATGATGATGATGGTGATGATGATGATGGTGAGGATGATGATGG
The DNA here is from genome assembly GCF_009769545.1 of Cyclopterus lumpus. Taxonomy (NCBI): domain Eukaryota; kingdom Metazoa; phylum Chordata; class Actinopteri; order Perciformes; family Cyclopteridae; genus Cyclopterus; species Cyclopterus lumpus. Next base: position 24,598,770 of record NC_046972.1, on the reverse strand, counting down.
TGAGTATGGTGGTGATGAAGATGATGATCGTGGTGATGATGGTGGTGGTGATCGTGCTCATTTGTGCCTCTCTAATCCCAGATTGCAGACTTCATGTCCTCAGTCACTGCAGTGTTTTTGTCAGAGATAAACAGAAACAGTGGGACGTGTGATTTAAGAGGAGGAGGAGGAGGAGGAGGAGGAGGAGGAGGAGGAGGAGGAAATGAGTCCTCCGAGGAGCATTACTCTGTCTGACTTCCTGCTGATTCCGTCTCTTTCTGCAGAACGGACTGCTGGTGAATATGATTCTCTTTGTATTCAGAGAAATATGAACACGCTCCAGAACTGTTCTGTTCAATGAATAAACAAAGCCAAACTTCTCGAACGTTAAATATTTTCTACGTTAGACTCCAAAACAGCAACAATTAAAACTAAAATGATGTCGTTTTTACGACTCATTTGTTGTTTTACCTGCTTTCCCACACTAAAACATGATGAAACATATTGTCATATTGCTCAGGACCGATGGAGCTTAAATGAGAATACAGTTAGAAAACGACCCAGCTGGAATTCTCCTTGAACACTTGGTGACCAGAGGTGTGACGCAGGACATGAACTCATTAACTCTGTTGTTCACAGATTGCAGTTTGTCACACACTAAAGCCACTAACAACGATAGTTCCAGGCTTAAACGTTCACTCTGACGTGGGAGGAAGTGACATGAGAACATTTTAAAATTCAGTGACCCGACAGTGTCTGAAGCGGGACGTGGTCCTCACAAGGGTAGATGAACAAGTCAGACACACACACAGCCGGCAGGTGTCATGAGACCTGCTGTAACATACGGCCCTGTTGCCGTGGGTTACCGGCTTCTGTCGCCATGGTGACAGAAATGAAATGTTCCCCCGGTCTAATCGGACACACACACACACAGACAGACACATACACTCTTAAGCACGCACGGACGCACACACTGAAAACAAATGGCAGCTCCACCTTCCTGCCTCACTATCAGCAGCTTCATGAGGATGAAGCCTCTCTCTCTCTCTATGTGGCGTCGCTGTCTCTCGTCCTTACCTGGGCGGCGTGGATCAGAGCGGCGCTGAGCAGCAGGAAGCTGAGAGACGCCATTACTGACTGAACACAAACGCACACTGACTCATCTGATAACAGAGAGGGGGGGTGGAGTGAAAGGGAGGAGGCAGGAGAGGGCAGGAAGGGGAGGGGACAGGAAGAGGAGGGGACAGGAAGGGGAGGGGACAGGAAGAGGAAGGGACAGGAAGGGGAGGGGACAGCAGGGAGGACAAGGATGAAGACAGGAAGGAGGAAGAGAGAGAGGCGGAACAAAGAGAAAGGGGAAGCAGAAAAGTAGCATTAGAGGGTTATTTTACTGAAATTACTGAAAGAAACTACAGAGACAACAAAACTGTGGAACCTCCTCTTTACGTTGGCTAATACTGTGGAACCTCCTCTTTACGTTGGCTAATACTGTGGAACCTCCTCTTTACGTCTATCAACACTGTGGAACCTCCTCTTTATCTCTATCAACACTATAGAATCTCCTCTTTACATCGGTTAACACTGTGGAACCTCCTCTTTACATCGGTTAACACTGTGGAACCTCCTCTTTACGTTGGCTAATACTGTGGAACCTCCTCTTTACATCGGTTAACACTGTGGAACCTCCTCTTTACGTTGGTTAACACTGTGGAACCTCCTCTTTACATCGGTTAACACTGTGGAACCTCCTCTTTACATCGGTTAACACTGTGGAACCTCCTCTTTACGTTGGCTAATACTGTGGAACCTCCTCTTTACATCGGTTAACACTGTGGAACCTCCTCTTTACATCGGTTAACACTGTGAAACCTCCTCTTTACATTGGCTAATACTGTGGAACCTCCTCTTTACGTCTATCAACACTGTGGAATCTCCTCTTTAGGTTAGTTCACACTGTGGAACCTCCTCTTTACGTTAGCTAATACTGTGGAACCTCCTCTTTACGTCTATCAACACTGTGGAACCTCCTCTTTACTGTCTATCAACACTGTGGAACCTCCTCTGTATCTCTATCAACACTGTGGAACCTCCTCTTTACATTGGTTAACACTGTGGAACCTCCTCTTTACGTTGGCTAATACTGTGAAACCTCCTCTTTACATCGGTTAACACTGTGGAACCTCCTCTTTATGTTGGCTAATACTGTGGAACCTCCTCTTTACATCGGTTAACACTGTGGAACCTCGTCTTTACATCGGTTAACACTGTGGAACCTCCTCTTTACGTTGGCTAATACTGTGGAACCTCCTCTTTACGTCTATCAACACTGTGGAACCTCCTCTTTAGGTTAGTTCACACTGTGGAACCTCCTCTTTACGTTAGCTAATACTGTGGAACCTCCTCTTTACGTCTATCAACACTGTGGAACCTCCTCTTTAGGTTAGTTCACACTGTGGAACCTCCTCTTTATGTTAGCTAATACTGTGGAACCTCCTCTTTACGTCTATCAACACTGTGGAACCTCCTCTTTACGTCTATCAACACTGTGGAACCTCCTCTTTACTGTCTATCAACACTGTGGAACCTCCTCTTTAGGTTAGTTCACACTGTGGAACCTCCTCTTTACGTTAGCTAATACTGTGGAACCTCCTCTTTACGTCTATCAACACTGTGGAATCCCCTCTTTAGGTTAGTTCACACTGTGGAACCTCCTCTTTACGTTAGCTAATACTGTGGAACCTCCTCTTTACGTCTATCAACACTGTGGAACCTCCTCTTTAGGTTAGTTCACACTGTGGAACCTCCTCTTTATGTTAGCTAATACTGTGGAACCTCCTCTTTACGTCTATCAACACTGTGGAACCTCCTCTTTACGTCTATCAACACTGTGGAACCTCCTCTTTACTGTCTATCAACACTGTGGAACCTCCTCTTTAGGTTAGTTCACACTGTGGAACCTCCTCTTTACGTTAGCTAATACTGTGGAACCTCCTCTTTACGTCTATCAACACTGTGGAACCTCCTCTTTAGGTTAGTTCACACTGTGGAACCTCCTCTTTATGTTAGCTAATACTGTGGAACCTCCTCTTTACGTCTATCAACACTGTGGAACCTCCTCTTTACGTCTATCAACACTTACGTCATTCATTCATTTATAATTCGCTCTTTAATGTATTAATTAATTGATTCATCAGTTCACTCGTTAACAGACTTTGTAGTTTATTGAAACTTTCCATTGAATAAACACAGCGGGGGAGGGGGAGGGGGTTCTCCATAGCAACAACTTACACACATCATTATCACTGTCAACACCGTCGCCATGGTTACTGATGCTTTATAGAATATCATTACACATGAAGTTACATCACAGATAGAGGGGAGGGAAGAGGAGGAGGAAGTGGATATTAAGGACGAAAGACTTTGAAGATGAAGAATAGAAGAGATAAAAATAAATAAAGTTTAAAAACAGAAGAAGGAAATGAGAAAATAAAAGAAGTATTGACACACACACACACACACACACACACCTGTGCAGGAGAACAGGAAGTAGGATCACGCTGATCATCAGTTACTGAACAACACAAGCAGGAAACACGTCATCATGCGGAGGAAGAACTGCTTCACTTTCCCAACAAACAAACAAAACCAGCGAAGAAGGAGAAGAAGAAGAAGAAGAAGAAGCATCAAGTTTGTTTTCAGAGAGAAACTTCCAGAAAGACGACACTCAGCTCACGGACGCTACTGATTGGCTGAGAGCCGAGGAGAAGACCGGTAACAAAACACAAACGTCCGTCTGGAGATTTTAACGAAGGAATGAATCTGAAACTTTAATTAGTTTATATTAGTTGTAAGTTCTAGTTTCTAATCAAATCCTTGTTGTTTTATTTGTGTCTGTTTATAAAGCGGAACGCTGTATTTTTTACATTTTAATCAGCTTGATCAGGTGTATTGATTATTAAAATTCGAGAGTTAGTTCATATTCAGACGGACGTTGGAGCAGCCGGCTCTCCTCCTCGGTCACAACTGTAACGCCCGGGAGCCATTTTGGATCCGGTCGCCATGAAGCTGCAGTCCAGACCGGGTTCACCGCGTCTCCGCTGTGACATCACTTCCTGTGTCGATATTTACATGCAGCAAGACAAACGGCGAAAACAGCTGGGAGGGGAAGTCGGCAGACGCGGTGTCCAGTTTGATCTGGTTCTGGTTGTAGTCTGGATCTGATTATTGAAACCAGTCTGAACAGCTTCATGATTGGCCAGCGTTGATCCTGGAGGGCGGGGCATACGAGGGGCGGGGCGGATCCTTGGGTTCAAGAGGAAACATGAAGAAACAGTTGATCTATATAATTTGTTCAAAGTGATATCTATACAACACAAACACATTCTGTCTACAAGTTATGTTCTTTAATATGAATAACGAGGACATCAACCCCCCCCCCCCCATTCACTCTGCAGACAGGAGTGTTGCATTGTGGGTAGGTTGCAGGCGACCCACTAGTGATTCACTCCAGCGTTTCCTGCGAAGGAAAGATGAACAAAAAGTATAACAATGATAAAAATATCGCTGATAGTTTCTTCAACAAAAAAATATTTAGTTTCAACGCAAATGACATAAAAAGAAAACGATAACGTAACGTTTTGTCACAACATCATTGCCATGACCAACCGGAACCATAACACCTGACCAACAGGAACCATAACACCTGACCAACAGGAACCATAACACCTGACCAACAGGAACCATAACACCTGACCAACCGGAACATAACACCTGACCAACAGGAACCATAACACCTGACCAACCGGAACCATAACACCTGACCAACCGGAACATAACACCTGACCAACAGGAACCATAACCATGACCAACAGGAACCATAACACCTGACCAACCGGAACCATAACACCTGACCAACCGGAACCATAACACCTGACCAACCGGAACATAACACCTGACCAACAGGAACCATAACCATGACCAACAGGAACCATAACACCTGACCAACCGGAACCATAACACCTGACCAACAGGAACCATAACACCTGACCAACCGGAACCATAACCATGACCAACAGGAACCATAACACCTGACCAACCGGAACCATAACACCTGACCAACCGGAACCATAACACCTGACCAACCGGAACATAACACCTGACCAACAGGAACCATAACCATGACCAACAGGAACCATAACCATGACCAACAGGAACCATAACACCTGACCAACAGGAACCATAACTCTGACCAACAGGAACCATAACCATGACCAACAGGAACCATAACACCTGACCAACAGGAACCATAACACCTGACCAACAGGAACCATAACCATGACCAACAGGAACCATAACTATGACCAACAGGAACCATAACACCTGACCAACCGGAACCATAACACCTGACCAACCGGAACCATAACACCTGACCAACCAGAACCATAACACCTGACCAACAGGAACCATAACACCTGACCAACCGGAACCATAACACCTGACCAACAGGAACCATAACACCTGACCAACCGGAACCATAACACCTGACCAACCGGAACCATAACACCTGATCAACAGGAACCATAACACCTGACCAACCGGAACCATAACCATGACCAACAGGAACCATAACACCTGACCAACAGGAACCATAACACCTGACCAACAGGAACCATAACCATGACCAACAGGAACCATAACACCTGACCAACAGGAATCATAACACCTGACCAACAGGAACCATAACACCTGACCAACAGGAACCATAACACCTGACCAACGGAACCATAACACCTGACCAACAGGAACCATAACACCTGACCAACCGGAACCATAACACCTGACCAACAGGAACCATAACACCTGACCAATAGGAACCATAACCCTGACCAACAGGAACCATAACCATGACCAACAGGAACCACAACCCTGACCAACAGGAACCATAACCATGACCAACAGGAACCACAACCCTGACCAACAGGAACCATAACCATGACCAACAGGAACCATAACACCTGACCAACAGGAACCATAACCATGACCAACAGGAACCATAACACCTGACCAACAGGAATCATAACACCTGACCAACAGGAACCATAACCCTGACCAACAGGAACCATAACCATGACCAACAGGAACCATAACACCTGACCAACAGGAACCATAACCCTGACCAACAGGAACCATAACCCTGACCAACAGGAACCATAACACCTGACCAACAGGAACCATAACCCTGACCAACAGGAACCATAACCATGACCAACAGGAACCATAACACCTGACCAACAGGAACCATAACCATGACCAACAGGAACCATAACTATGACCAACATGAATCATAACACCTGACCAACAGGAACCATAACCCTGACCAACAGGAATCATAACACCTGACCAACAGGAACCATAACCCTGACCAATAGGAACCACAACCCTGACCAACAGAAACCATAACACCTGACCAACAGGAACCATAACACCTGACCAACAGGAACCATAACCATGACCAACAGGAACCATAACACCTGACCAACAGGAATCATAACACCTGACCAACAGGAACCATAACCCTGACCAACAGGAATCATAACCCTGACCAACAGGAACCACAACCCTGACCAACAGGAACCATAACACCTGACCAACAGGAACCATAACACCTGACCAACAGGAACCCTAACCAACAGGAACCCTAACCCTAACCAACAGTAACCCTAACCCTAACCAACAGTAACCCTAACCCTAACCAACAGGAACCCTAACCCTAACCAACAGGAACCCTGACCCTAACCAACAGGAACCCTGACCCTAACCAACAGGAACAATAACCCTGACCAACAGGAACCCTAACCCTAACCAACAGGAACCCTAAACCTGACCAACAGGAACCCTAAACCTGACCAACAGGAACCTTGACCAACAGGAACCCTAACCCTGACCAACAGGAACCCTGACCCCTTAACCCCGAACCCTTCCTATCCCCCCCAACCCCCAAGGAATGAACTTATGAACTGAGATGATCAGGTTTATTGATCACTTCTCGTTTGAAGTGTCCTCTGAATAAATGAATTGAATGGACCAATCAGGGAGTGACCCTGGCTTCCACTTCCTGTGTGACTCACCCGCTTCCTGTCTGTTCACATCTGATTGGAAAAGGAGGTTGGTGCCGCCTGCCCAAACTCCCCCTCCTGCAGGAAACACAGCGTGACACGTGACATGAACATAGGAAAAGATATTTAACTGATAAAAACTATATTTACACGTCTGAGGATTCAATAAAAGAAGGTCAATTAGTTTTTAGAGGTCTTAAAAGTCTCAAAAATCTACATCATCGATATTTATCAGCCAAATCAAATAGTACAACCAGAAGTAACACGAAAGGGGGTGAAGCTAACTGAACCCTGAGTACACACCTTTATGAATCATAAATGTAGTTCTGTACTGTATTTTATCAGATTTACGGTTGTAGAAGAGAAATTAACAGATTTATGAATTAAGATTTATTGTAGATATTATATTAGTTAAGATGTAATATCATATATAATATATCAAATATAGTATAATATTCTGATATTAGATTCAACTCACATCATATATAATATAATATATATTATTTAAAATATAATACAATATATAAGTTTGGGTGTTTTCTCTAAACTAATATTATATATAATATATAATATATATATATATATATATATATATATATATAAAATAAGATATACAATCCTGATATTAGTTTAGATGTTTTCTCGAAACTAATATAATATATAAATCATGTAAAATATTGTATAATATATTAGTTTAGAATATAATATAAAATAAAATATACAATTCTGATATTAGTTTAGATGTTTTCTCGAAACTTATATAATATATATATCATATAAAATATTGTATAATATATTAGTTTAGAATATAATATAATATATAGTATAATATATATATATATAATATTCTGATATGAGTTCAGATGTTTTCTCTAAACTAATATAATATATAATAATATATATATATATATTATAATATATATATATATATATATATATATATATATATATATAATATTCTGATGTTTGTTTAAATGTTTTGTTTAAACTAAAATAATATATATATCATATAAAATACAATATCAAATATTAGTTTAGATTAGTTCAGTTTATATATAATGTAATATATATATATATATATATATTATATCATATTCTGATATGAGTTCAGAAGTGTTTCGACTTCACTCACTTGGTTGTATCCCTGCTGGCTGTACTCGGGCTGGTAGCCTCCCTGGTTGCCGGCGTACGGGTCTTGTTCGTACGCCCCCTGCTGGCCGTAAGCGTCCGGCGCGGCAGGTTTCTCCTGAGGAGGCGGAGCTCGCATGAAGGGGGCGATGATGCCCGTCTCCTTAAAGACGAACCACAGGTTGCCCACCCACAGGATCAGGTTAATGAAGCCGAACGCCTGCAGGAGGACAGGAGCATTAATATAATAATATATTATATTAATACATTAGATATTATATATAGAATGGATATATAACATATTATATTAATACATTAGATATTATATATAGAATGGATCTATAATGTATTATATTAATACATTATATTTATATATATAATGTATATATGATATATTATATTAATACATTAGATATTATATATATAATGTATATATGATATATTATATTAATACATTAGATATTATATATAGAATGGATATATAACATATTATATTAATACATTATATATTATGATAAGTGCATTAAACCATGAGTCCAAACTCAGAACAACAAGAATCAAGAAAGTAACATTTATTCAATAACGTTAAACTACAAAGTGCTATCAGGAAGAGACATTTAAGTGCTACTAAAGTGTTAAGTAAGAGACATTTAAGTGCAACTAAAGTGTTAACTAAGAGACATTTAAGTGCTACCAAAGTGTTAACTAAGAGACATTTAAGTGCTACTAAAGTGCTACTACAGCTCTACCTTCCCTATTCAAGGTATAGTATTATATATGTAATGTATATATAATATATTATATTAATACATTAGATATTATATATATAATGTATATATAATATATTATATTAATGCATTATTTATTATATGTAATGTATATATTATATTAATACATCATATATTATATATATAAACACATGACTTGTTATCAAAGATGACGGATGTTAAACGTCTGACCTCGAGCAGTGGAACTAAAGTCTGAATCTTTAAATACTAACTACTGGTCCCCCCCAGACCCCACCTGACCCAATTGCAGCCAATCAGACCCCCCCCAGACCCCACCAGACCCCATAACACTGCATCAGACCTCACCAGACCCCATCAGACCCACCAGACCCCATAACACCGCATCAGACCTCACCAGACCCCACCAGACCCCATAACACTGCATCAGACCTCACCAGACCCCATCAGACCCACCAGACCCCATAACACCGCATCAGACCTCACCAGACCCCACCAGACCCCATAACACTGCATCAGACCTCACCAGACCCCATCAGACCCACCAGACCCCATAACACCGCATCAAGCCTCACCAGACCCCATCAGACCCCCCAGACCCCATCAGACCCCACCAGACCCCCCAGACCTGATTACACCCAATCAGACCTCACTGGACCCTACCAGACCCCATTACACCCCATCAGACCCCACCAGACCCCCCCAGACCCGATTACACCCAATCAGACCTCACTGGACCCTACCAGACCCCATTACACCCCATCAGACCCCACCAGACCCCATCAGACCCCCCAGACCCCATCAGACCCCACCAGACCCCCCAGACCCGATTACACCCAATCAGACCTCACTGGACCCTACCAGACCCCATTACACCCCATCAGACCCCACCAGACCCCCCCAGACCCGATTACACCAGATCCTATCAGACCCCCCAGACCCCATCAGACCCCAGCAGACCCCACCAGACCCCATCAGACCTGCAGAGTCCTCATGGTCTTACCACGGAGGTGTTGAGTCCGGACATGACCGGGTCGTGGACTTCACGGCAGTTGGCCCCGTCTGGTTCGCAGGCCGAGATCAGAGTGATGACCTGATCCGGGTCGGTGGCGGTCTTCACGTCAGACAGACCTTTGGCCCAAGCAGCCGAACTCACCAACCACATGAAAGAGAACACGGCGGTGACCCCCAGGTCCTACACACACACACACACACACACACACACACAGTGAGAGACACGTCTCCCAGAGGTCAGAGGTCGGAGGTCGGAGGTCGGCGGCGGACGTACGATCAGCGGGCCCTTGTTGTTCTCTTTGTACTTGTCGTAGAAGAAGATGTAGATGCCGAGAGCCGCCGTGGAATAGAGGAAGGCGAAGACGCCGATGGTGACGAAGAACTCTGCTGAGGAAGAGTAGTCGCCCACCAGGAAGAGGCGCTCCGTGTTCTGGCCCTTACAGGTGGGGGCGTCGAAGTACACCTGGTGGAGTCTGAAGGGGGAGGAGCCTCAACATTAGCTATACTGACAGGTACAAGTACATCAATACTGACATAGGTACACAAGTACATCAATACTGACATAGGTACACAAGTACATCAATACTGACATAGGTACACAAGTACATCAATACTGACAGGATTGTTTTATTTATTCATGTGAATTAATCCACAAAAAAAACACACTGAAAACACTGATTGATCAGAGTGATTGATTAGAACGATTAGATTGATTGATTAGAACGATTAGATTGATTGATTAGAACGATTAGAGCAATTGATTAGAACGATTAGATTGATTGATTAGGGCGATTAGAGCGATTGATCAGAGCGATTGATCAGAGTGATTGATCAGAGTGATTGATCAGAGTGATTGATCAGAGTGATTAGTGCTGCACTGACCTGAACGGATATTCAAACTCCACCTCGATACTCAGGTCGCTTTCTGTCCGGTTCTTACACTCCACCGCCATCCGGAACATCCCAGAATAACTGCCACAGGTGGAGAAGGCAAAGATGGCGAAGAACTGGAGGAGGAGAGAAAATATAATTATGATAAATGTTATTATACAACATAATATAAATAAATAACTATAACTAAATTACAATTCTCATCAGGGTTAAACCAGACTAAGTGATTAGGATCAAAGTGTTGCCCACATGGGGGGGTCTGAGGATCAATTAAGTTCTGAGACTCGTAGGGTCTTGGGCCCATGAGGGTCTGGGGCTCTTTTATAGTGCTTATATAGTTTCCCTGTAAAAGGTTATATTTGGGGAGTTTTTCCTGATCCGATGTGAGGTCAAAGGTCAGGGATGTCGTATGTGTAAAGATTGTAAAGCCCTCTGAGCCAAATTCGTAATTTGTGATATTGGGCTATACAAAATAAACTGAATTGAATTGAATTGTGAGTCTGGGGGCCCATGGGGTTCTGTGGCCCAACCCATCTCTGCCCATAGTCCTCCTGGTCTCCATAGTCCTCCTGGTCTCCATAGTCCATCTGGTCTCCTAGTGAGGAGTGAAGTTCATAGTCCTCCTGGTCTGGTTTGTTTCCTGAATTCTTGTAACTTGGCGTCTTGTGACTCGCAAATATTTATCGAATAAAAACAATATTTTAGGTTTTAGATGCTTTAGAAACAGGAAGTCTTAACATCTACATTTGAGTTAATATCTTGCAGCCTTCATCATCATCACGATCATCATCATCGTGGTGGTGTGGTGGTGGTGTGGTGGAGTGTTGGTGTGGTGGTCGTGGTGTGGTCGTGGTGGAGTGATGGTGTGGTGGTCGTGTGGTGGTGCTGTGGTGGTGGTGTGGTGGAGTGATGGTGTGGTGGAGTGATGGTGTAGCGGTTTGGTGGTGTGGCGGTGTGATGGAGTGGTGGAGTGATGGTGTGGCGGTGTAGTGGTGTGGTGGAGTGATGGTGGTGTGGTGGTGGTGGTGTGATGGAGTGGTGGAGTGGTGGTGTGGTGGATTGGTGGTGTGGTGGTGGAGTGGTGGTGGAGTGGTGGTGTGGTGGTGTAGTGGTTTGGTGGTGTGGTGGTGTGGTGGTGTAGCGGTTTGGTGGTGTGGCGGTGTGATGGAGTGGTGGAGTGGTGGTGTGGCGGTGTAGTGGTGTGGTGGAGTGATGGTGGTGTGGTGGTGGTGGTGTGATGGAGTGGTGGAGTGGTGGTGTGGTGGAGTGGTGGTGTGGCGGTGTGGTGGTGTGGTGGAGTGGTGGTGGAGTGGCGGTGTGGTGGTGGAGTGGTGGTGGAGTGGTGGTGGAGTGGTGGTGTGGTGGTGTAGTGGTTTGGTGGTGTGGTGGTGTGGTGGTGTAGTGGTTTGGTGGAGTGGTGGTGTGGCGGTGTAGTGGTGTGGTGGTGGAGTGGTGGTGGAGTGGTGGTGGTGTGGCGGTGTAGTGGTGTGGTGGTGGAGTGGTGGTGGAGTGGTGGTGTGGTGGTGTAGTGGTTTGGTGGTGTGGTGGTGTGGTGGTGTGGTGGAGTGGTGGTGTGGCGGTGTAGTGGTGTGGTGGTGGAGTGGTGGTGGAGTGGTGGTGGAGTGGTGGTGTGGTGGTGTAGTGGTTTGGTGGTGTGGTGGTGTAGTGGTTTGGTGGAGTGGTGGTGTGGTGGCGGTGTGATGGTGTGGTGGTGGTGTGGCGGTGTAGTGGTTTGGTGGTGTGGTGGTGGTGGTGTGATGGAGTGGTGGAGTGGTGGTGTGGTGGAGTGGTGGTGTGGCGGTGTAGTGGTGTGGTGGTGGAGTGGTGGTGTGGCGGTGTAGTGGTGTGGTGGTGGAGTGGTGGTGGAGTGGTGGTGTGGTGGTGTAGTGGTTTGGTGGTGTGGTGGTGTAGTGGTTTGGTGGAGTGGTGGTGGAGTGGTGGTGTGGTGGTGTAGTGGTTTGGTGGTGTGGTGGTGTAGTGGTTTGGTGGAGTGGTGGTGTGGTGGCGGTGTGATGGTGTGGTGGTGGTGTGGCGGTGTAGTGGTTTGGTGGTGTGGTGGTGTGGTGGACTCACCCATTGTAAGGCCTTAATGAAGCCCAGAGGAACCTTCAGCATCCGGAACTGACCTTGAGCCACAAGCTGCAGACAGAACGAGAGAACAGATGTCACAGTTCTCAAGCACTCATTGCAAGAACACAAGATAATAATAATTCTAATAATAATAACAACAATAATTATAATATATTTTATTTAAAGTAACGTTACACAGTTTATTACATGGTTGAACTGGATTTAAAAACCTTTTTAAAAGTATATAAAAATAAAACAATAAATAACAACAATAACCAAAATATCAATATTAATAAATATATACTAATATACAAAGTGTGTTAGTACATTTATAATTGATAATAAAAATGAAATGACGTACAAGTGCTTATTATTTTGTATGTTTGTATTCAGAAATTTTGAGAAAATATTTAAAAGATGTAAATACTGATGCAATCACAGATGAAAATATTCTTCACGAAAGCTGTGATAAGGGGTCGTTGGGGTCGTTGGGGTCGTTGGGGTCGTTGGGGTTGTTGGGGTCATTGTAGTCATTGGGGTTGTTGGAGTCGTTGGCGTTGTGGGAGTCGTTGGGGTCGTGAAAGTCATTGGGGTCTTTGCAGTCGTTGGGGGAGTCGTTGGAGTCATTGTAGTCATTGTAGTCATTGGGGTTGTTGGGGTCGTTGTAGTCATTGGGGTCGTTGTAGTCGTTGAGGTCGTTGGGGTAGTTGAGGTCGTTGTAGTCGTTGGGGTCTTTGGGGTTGTTGGGGTCGTTTAAGTCATTGGGGTCGTTAGAGTCGTTGGGTCGTTGGGGTTGTTGGGGTTGTTGGGGTCGTTGGAGTCGTTGGGGTTGTTGGGGTCATTGTAGTCATTGGCGTTGTGGGAGTCGTTGGAGTCATTGTAGTCATTGGGGTTGTTGGGGTCGTTGTAGTCATTGGGGTTGTTGTAGTCGTTGGGGTCGTTGGGGTAGTTGAGGTTGTTGGGGTTGTTGAGGTTGTTGTAGTCGTTGGGGTCGTTGGGGTCATTGCAGTCGTTGGGGTTGTTGCAGTCGTTGGGGTTGTTGGGGTCATTGGGGTCATTGGGGTTGTTGGGGTTGTTGGGGTCATTGTAGTCATTGGGGTCATTGGAGTCGTTGAGGTCGTTGGGGTAGTTGGTGTCGTTGTAGTCGTTGGGGTCTTTGGGGTTGTTGGGGTCGTTTAAGTCATTGGGGTCGTTGGGGTCATTAGAGTCTTTGGGGTTGTTGGGGTCGTTGGAGTTGTTTGGGTCGTTGGGGTCGTTGCAGTCGTTGGGGTTGTTGGGGTCATTGTAGTCGTTGGGGTCGTTGGGGTAGTTGGGGGTCATTGTAGTCGTTGGGGTTGTTGGGGTCGTTGGAGTTGTTTGGGTCGTTGGGGTCGTTGCAGTCGTTGGGGTTGTTGGGGTCATTGTAGTCGTTGGCGTTGTGGGAGTCGTTGGAGTCATTGTAGTCATTGGGGTTGATGGGGTCGTTGTAGTCGTTGGGGTCGTTGTAGTCGTTGGGGTCGTTGGGGTCATTGCAGTCGTTGGGGTCGTTGCAGTCATTGGGGTTGTTGGGGTTGTTGTGGTCATTGGGGTCGTTGGGGCCGTTGGGGTCATTGGGGTCACTGGGGTCGTTGCAGTCGTTGGGGTCATTGGGGTCGTTACAGTTGTTGGGGTCGTTGTAGTCGTTGGGGTCATTGCAGTCGTTGGGGTCATTGCGGTCGTTGCAGTTGTTGGGGTCGTTGCAGTTGTTGGGGTCGTTGTAGTCGTTGGGGTCATTGGGGTTGTTGGGGTCATTGGGGTCATTGGGGTCATTGGGGTCGTTGCAGTCGTTGGGGTGATTGGGGTCATTGTAGTCGTTGGGGTCATTGCAGTCGTTGCAGTCGTTGGGGTCATTGCAGTCGTTGCAGTCGTTGGGGTCATTGGGGTCGTTGGGTCTTTTCTTTAACTTAACTTCCTGTGAAAGTTTTTTTTTAAAAGATGCGATGGAACGTATGTGGGTCGTAGTTTGAAGCTTCGACATTTATTATTCCACGTGTTCCATTTCCTCTGGATGTTCAATAACCGGTTTATGAATAAAGATCAACAGACTGGGCTCAAACAAACTGATCAATATTTCCTCTTAGATTTCAGGCTTTCAAATGAATGACTTCATCAAAACATCAATGATTTATTATTTAAAAAATATACAACAACTAAATTATACTTGATAATATATGTATTACTATATATGTGTGTATACAGTTGTTCTTTTGTGTCTTCACTGTTTATTTCTTCTGTCCTTAAGTCAAAGATCAATATCATTGAGATATTTAGATATTGTTACATTTTAAACATCAGATTCATTATTATATTATATATTATATATATATTATGATGTCTGCAGGTTAATTCATCAATCAAATAATATTATATCAGAGTACTATGTGTAATACTTGGTGATTTGGTACTATAGAGTTCAATCTGAATTTTATTAATATTGTAGTAATACTTTCTCGAAATATTGTAGTAATGTTTTGTATAAATATTGTAGTAATATTTTCTATAAATATTGTAGTAATATTTTATATATTGTAGTAATACTTTCTCTAAATAGTGTAGTAATGTTTTCTATAAATATTTTGTTAATACTTTCTATAAATAATGTAGTAATGTTTTCTATGAATATTGTAGTAATATTTTCTATAAATATTGTAGTAATATTTTCTATATTGTAGTAATACTTTCTCGAAATATTGTAGTAATGTTTTCTATAAATATTGTAGTCATATTTTCTATAAATATTGTAGTAATACTTTCTATATTGTAGTAATAATTTCTCGAAATATTGTAATAGTAATATTTGTAGTAATGTTTTCTATAAATATTGAGTAGTGATACATTAGTTACATTATAATTATATATAGAATATAGCAGTAATATTTTTAAATAATATTGCAGTAATGTATAGCAGTAATATTGTATAGTATTATATTTATAAGAGTGATATTTCAGAGTATTTGAGCAGAATTCTACAGATTCGTTGGTCTCCATTTTACAGCTGAGGATGAAAGCGGTTATTACCGGTTATTACCGGGTTATTACCGTTTTTTACCGGTTATTACCGGGTTAATACCGGGTTGAATAACGCAGGCCGGATAGGACCATGAGGATCCTTAAAACCAGATCCGGTTAGAGCCGCAACAACAACAACAACAACAACAACAACAGCATCCTCCTCCTCATCATCATCATCTGCAGCCTGAGCTGCGAGGAAATCCTCCTTCTCCTCCTCCGGCTGCCATTTTACACACACACACGCACACGCACACGCACACACCCACGCACACGCGCACGCACAGGAGGAATGTGTCTCACGCGCACACAGAGCAGCCAAAAACGTTTGTTTTTCCTGCCGGTCTCCTGCAGGCAGCGTTCAGGGCTGAAACCCCCACGTCATCAATAACCTTTAATATTGATGATCTCAGTCCGATGACGACATAGACACCAATAATGCCGATAATAACAATAGTGCATGGTTGAAGAGCAGATGCTCCTCGTGTATCGATCACTCGGATGTTCCGCTTATTATCGATACACATGCATTCATATTGCGGCCCGACACGCACGCGCTCCATCCTCACACGACCCCCCGGCGGGCCGCCCCGGCCAGCGACGCGAACACACCCCGAGCAGCGGACACGAAGAAGAGTCGTGAAATGTGACGAAGATGAAGATCTTTGTACCTTATTCGCGAGCTCCATCATGCAGCTTGTCGAGAAGAGAGGAGACTGAGGGGGGAGGGCGCGTGGGAGGGGATGACGTGGTGATGATGACGACGTGAGGAGGATGAGGAGGATGAGGAGGAAGGCTCGTGACAGCAAGTTATTAAAGCCAATGAAAATAACGTTATTAAATATGTCAAATAATCAATAATACAAATAAAATGAGAATCTGAGACATATCGATTATGTACTATATATAA
Source organism: Cyclopterus lumpus (assembly GCF_009769545.1). Taxonomy (NCBI): domain Eukaryota; kingdom Metazoa; phylum Chordata; class Actinopteri; order Perciformes; family Cyclopteridae; genus Cyclopterus; species Cyclopterus lumpus. Next base: position 24,581,890 of record NC_046972.1, on the reverse strand, counting down.
ATATTTAATTATGGTTATATATATACTAGTGGGAGTACAGGTTCTTTCACTAATATACTGTATATATATAAATAATTATATATAAACATCTAATATATATATATATATATATATATAAATAATTATATATAAACATCTAATATATATATATATATAAATAATTATATAGAAACATTTATATATGGTTATAAGCGACTCCTCTGGTTGTATAGAAGTCTATGCTTCATGTGTTAAAGCTGCATTCTCTCTCCTGACCACCAGGGGCGACTCCTCTGGTTGTATAGAAGTCTATGCTTCATGTGTTAAAGCTGCATTCTCTCTCCTGACCACCAGGGGCGACTCCTCTGGTTGTATAGAAGTCTATGCTTCATGTGTTAAAGCTGCATTCTCTCTCCTGACCACCAGGGGGCGACTCCTCTGGTTGTATAGAAGTCTACGCTTCATGTGTTAAAGCTGCATTCTCTCTCCTGACCACCAGGGGGCGACTCCTCTGGTTGTATAGAAGTCTACGCTTCATGTGTTAAAGCTGCATTCTCTCTCCTGACCACCAGTGGGCGACTCCTCTGGTTGTATAGAAGTCTACGCTTCATGTGTTAAAGCTGCATTCTCTCTCCTGACCACCAGGGGCGACTCCTCTGGTTGTATAGAAGTCTATGCTTCATGTGTTAAAGCTGCATTCTCTCTCCTGACCACCAGGGGGCGACTCCTCTGGTTGTATAGAAGTCTATGCTTCATGTGTTAAAGCTGCATTCTCTCTCCTGACCACCAGGGGGCGACTCCTCTGGTTGTATAGAAGTCTATATAAATGACTCTACTTCTCTTGATTTATTCCCTCAGTAAACATTGTAAACATTAGTTTTTGGTCTCAATCTCTAGTTTCAAGTCTTCTTCAATACAGCGTGATGTTCATTTAGTAAATTATGGTCCCTGCTAAAACTCAAGATGGCAACGCCAATAAACGAAGAAGCATTAACCATGAAACAAGATGTCGAAGGCCAAAAACCAAGCTGCTGACGACCATAAAACAAGATTCACCAACAAAGACCACGGCAATAACGATATGAGTTCACAGAGGGTTTATTACGAGATGGAACCACAGGGTTGAATTGAGGAAGTGGAAAGGGTTCGAGGAAGGAAGGGATGAAGGGAGGAAGATAGGAAAGGAGGAATGGATGAAGGGGAGAAGTCGGAACTGAGTCTTAGAGGAAGTGAACAGGTTGGTTGTGTGGCCTCCACCTGTGGAGACAGCTTATTTAGAAAAGACTGTGAAATGGACTTTTGAAGGAAACCGAGCTCGAAGAGGTTCTCAGTGTCGGATTGAGAAGCTTCTTCTTCTTCTTCTTCTTCTTCTTCATCCAGTTCATAAACCATCAGAACCAATAGAAAGGTTCTGTCGCGCTGCATGTTATGAACATACAATCTAACTTGTATTCACTTTGCATTAGTTACAGCGTACCTGAAACCATCTTGATCGTGTTGTCATCAGAGAGACAACATCAATGCGCTAAAAATATTATGATAAAAACATGCAAAACAGTTGCCGTGAGCAGCACAAGTTCTTCTTTGTTGAATCGTCTCATTCTGTCAAACACGGACAGGAACTCATCGTCAGGTGACTTCATGCAAAATTCAAAGAGTAAAACTACAAAATATATGTTTCTGTATGTAAAGTTCCTCCATCTCAAACACACAGTATGCTACAGAAACGGTTTCATCACTTTATACATATTTATATTTTATATATTTATATATGTTTGTGTTTATATTTATAATATATGTATTTATATTTTATATATTTATATTGTATGTATGTATTTATGTATGTTTATATTGTAGATATTTAAATATGTTTATATTGTATGTAATTAAATCAAAAGAGCTACATTCAGAGTTATGGATGTACAAACTACAGAAGAAGGTTCTTGATTATCAAAGGTAAAAGTACTCTTTATGCAGAATAAACTCTTTTAGAGAGCTATAATATAATAACCAGTGTGTTATTGGATCATTATTATATTATACTGTATATATACTATTATTATAATACTAATAATAATAATCCATTTAATTTATATAGTGCTTTTTAAGATACTCAAAGACACTTCACATTATACACCGTAGACACAGCTACGGGGAGCAATGCATTATAATATAATAAACAGTGTGTAATTGGATCATTATTATATCATACTGTATATATATTATTATTATAATATAATAAACAGCTGAGATGCTACAAAACAAAGCTTCATATTCTAAAAGCTCATCACACTTTTTATATTTAACATCTTACTGTGCAAAGGAACTACACTATGACAAATAAATGTGCTAACTAGAACCCTGGAGGGTCTTCAGCTGGAACCTTTCCTAAAGGTTCTACCAGGAACCAAGCGTTCTGTCTAGGACTCACTATGGGTTCCTCATGCGGTTCATAAAGAAGATTTCTGGAGAAGGAAAGGGTTCTTCAGAAGCTAATGGTTCTCGGGAGAACCTGTTTGGAACCCTTATTTCATAGAGTGTATAAACTATAGCTGACAGATCGATGTAGTGGAGTCTAAAGGACGATGACATGGAAACAGGGTACTTCACAGCAAAGGGTCTGGACTTGGGTACTTTGGTTCTTCTACCATTGATTGAGAGGAACAAGAGAAGGAGGAAGAGGAGGAGAAAGGAACATTACAGCTCATCTGTTCTCTTCTTCTAGGTCTTCTTCTCTTCCTTGTGGAAGACTTTTCCATCCGACTGCTTCTTCCAGCTCAGTTTGATGTCGTCGTTCAGCCCCTGGTCCTTCAGCCTCTGTTTGAGCTGAAACATGTAGAGAAGAGATCTTCACTAGACTGGTGTTCCCTTACATCCTGCTTCCTTTATCTGTCCTTGTGTGAAGCTCTAGAAGAGCTCTTCACTAGACTGGTGTTCCCTTACATCCTGCTTCCTTTCTCTGTCCTCATGTGAAGCTCTAGAAGAGCTCTTCACTAGACTGGTGTTCCCTTACATCCTGCTTCCTTTCTCTGTCCTCATGTGAAGCTCTAGAAGAGCTCTTCACTAGACTGGTGTTCCCTTACATCCTGCTTCCTTTCTCTGTCCTCGTGTGAAGCTCTAGAAGAGCTCTTCACTAGACTGGTGTTCCCTTACATCCTGCTTCCTTTCTCTGTCCTCGTGTGAAGCTCTAGAAGAGCTCTTCACTAGACTGGTGTTCCCTTACATCCTGCTTCCTTTCTCTGTCCTCGTGTGAAGCTCTAGAAGAGCTCTTCACTAGACTGGTGTTCCCTTACATCCTGTTTCCTTTCTCTGTCATTGTGTGAAGCTCTAGAAGAGCTCTTCACTAGACTGGTGTTCCCTTACATCCTGCTTCCTTTCTCTGTCCTCATGTGAAGCTCTAGAAGAGCTCTTCACTAGACTGGTGTTCCCTTACATCCTGCTTCCTTTCTCTGTCCTCGTGTGAAGCTCTAGAAGAGCTCTTCGCTAGACTGGTGTTCCCTTACATCCTGCTTCCTTTCTCTGTCCTCGTGTGAAGCTCTAGAAGAGCTCTTCACTAGACTGGTGTTCCCTTACATCCTGCTTCCTTTCTCTGTCCTCGTGTGAAGCTCTAGAAGAGCTCTTCACTAGACTGGTGTTCCCTTACATCCTGCTTCCTTTCTCTGTCCTCGTGTGAAGCTCTAGAAGAGCTCTTCACTAGACTGGTGTTCCCTTACATCCTGCTTCCTTTCTCTGTCCTCGTGTGAAGCTCTAGAAGAGCTCTTCACTAGACTGGTGTTCCCTTACATCCTGCTTCCTTTATCTGTCCTCATGTGAAGCTCTAGAAGAGCTCTTCGCTAGACTGGTGTTCCCTTACATCCTGCTTCCTTTCTCTGTCCTCGTGTGAAGCTCTAGAAGAGCTCTTCACTAGACTGGTGTTCCCTTACATCCTGCTTCCTTTCTCTGTCCTCGTGTGAAGCTCTAGAAGAGCTCTTCACTAGACTGGTGTTCCCTTACATCCTGCTTCCTTTCTCTGTCCTCGTGTGAAGCTCTAGAAGAGCTCTTCACTAGACTGGTGTTCCCTTACATCCTGCTTCCTTTATCTGTCCTCGTGTGAAGCTCTAGAAGAGCTCTTCGCTAGACTGGTGTTCCCTTACATCCTGCTTCCTTTCTCTGTCCTCGTGTGAAGCTCTAGAAGAGCTCTTCACTAGACTGGTGTTCCCTTACATCCTGCTTCCTTTCTCTGTCCTCGTGTGAAGCTCTAGAAGAGCTCTTCACTAGACTGGTGTTCCCTTACATCCTGCTTCCTTTCTCTGTCCTCGTGTGAAGCTCTAGAAGAGCTCTTCACTAGACTGGTGTTCCCTTACATCCTGCTTCCTTTCTCTGTCCTCATGTGAAGCTCTAGAAGAGCTCTTCACTAGACTGGTGTTCCTTTACATCCTGCTTCCTTTCTCTGTCCTCGTGTGAAGCTCTAGAAGAGCTCTTCGCTAGACTGGTGTTCCTTTACATCCTGCTTCCTTTCTCTGTCCTCATGTGAAGCTCTAGAAGAGCTCTTCGCTAGACTGGTGTTCCTTTACATCCTGCTTCCTTTCTCTGTCCTCATGTGAAGCTCTAGAAGAGCTCTTCGCTAGACTGGTGTTCCCTTACATCCTGCTTCCTTTCTCTGTCCTCATGTGAAGCTCTAGAAGAGCTCTTCACTAGACTGGTGTTCCCTTACATCCTGCTTCCTTTCTCTGTCCTCGTGTGAAGCTCTAGAAGAGCTCTTCACTAGACTGGTGTTCCTTTACATCCTGCTTCCTTTCTCTGTCCTCGTGTGAAGCTCTAGAAGAACTCTGGTTTCCACTAGAGGATCTTTGTTGTTTACATGTTTTTTGGATACAAGTCTAGCTTCAATAATGACTTCTCCACATTTGCACTACACATAGAAACTCTACATTGTTCTTAGTAGTCCACTACATCTCATGTATCACCTCTACATTGTTCTTAGTAGTCCACTACATCTCAGGTATCACCTCTACATTGTTCCTAGTAGTCCACTACATCTCATGTATCACCTCTACATTGTTCTTAGTAGTCCACTACATCTCATGTATCATCTCTACATTGTTCTTAGTAGTCCACTACATCTCAGGTATCACCTCTACATTGTTCTTAGTAGTCCACTACATCTCAGGTATCACCTCTACATTGTTCTTAGTAGTCCACTACATCTCAGGTATCACCTCTACATTGTTCTTGGTAGTCCAACACATCTCATGTATCACCTCTACATTGTTCTTAGTAGTCCACTACATCTCATGTATCACCTCTACATTGTTCTTAGTAGTCCACTACATCTCATGTATCACTTCTACATTGTTCTTAGTAGTCCACTACATCTCAGGTATCACCTCTACATTGTTCTTAGTAGTCCACTACATCTCATGTATCACCTCTACATTGTTCTTAGTAGTCCACTACATCTCATGTATCACCTCTACATTGTTCTTAGTAGTCCACTACATCTCATGTATCACCTCTACATTGTTCTTAGTAGTCCACTACATCTCATGTATCACCTCTACATTGTTCTTAGTAGTCCACTACATCTCAGGTATCACCTCTGCATTGTTCTTAGTAGTCCACCACATCTCATGTATCACCTCTACATTGTTCTTAGTAGTCCACTACATCTCAGGTATCACCTCTACATTGTTCTTAGTAGTCCACTACATCTCATGTATCACCTCTACATTGTTCTTAATAGTCCACTACATCTCAGGTATCACCTGTTGTTCTGTTGTTAATGAGATGAAGGTGTACCTGCTTCAAGAGGTCCTCCATCACCACGGGGTCATTCAGATCCAGAGAGGAGCTTCTTTTCTCCAGCCTCACTTTCACCACTCGCTTTGAAACAGGAACGTCTAAAACACAAACAACATCATCAGTCACATTTTGGATGATAATAATCAACATTCTTGAATATTTAAAAATATGAATGATAAAAGAGAAAAGTATGGCTAAATGTTTAAATATGGCTGGTACAAGAACACATTTGATTAGCTTAGCATAGACTTAGCATTGTTGCATCACTCAGGCCAGCACTCTATAGTCCACCTTTAGAGAGTGATTGACAGCTCACCACTGTAGCAGATGAAGGCTGACTTGACGTTACAGTCCAGGGTCTCCCATCGTCCATCGGCACTGAAGTCTGCTGCCACACAAGTCTCAGAGGAGCCATTAAGTCCACGAGGCTCCGGAGGATTCCAGTTCCTAAATGAGGAGTCACTTCCATCAGACCACTTCCATGGATCTCTGAAAAGGCCGATCCAGACTTCAATGGGATCCAGACTCTGGACCATCTGGTTCTCCTCCATGTTCCTCACCAGGGCCAGGTCTGTGTGGTGTTCTCTGCAGTAGCTCTGGGCCTCAGTCCAATTCATCTTGGTGGAAATGAGGACAAATCTGTTTGGCCCTGAAAGTAGACCAGAGAGAAGTGCTGAGTAGAGGAACCATAACAGACCACATGATGCAGACCAGTTTATTGTTGCTTCATGAATCTGAGCATGAAGGTGGAATCAACACGGAGCTGTGTGAATATGAACATGCACATTCATAAAGGCAACAGACAATAATCTGCTTTAAAACCTTTTAAGCCCCATGGCGCCCAATTGGGCCCCTATTTACACATTATAGTTAGACAGTGTAAAACATTACAATAAACATGAGCAAATATATTGATGTTGTACATCAAATTAAACAAGAGAACTTGGGCTACAAGACTCAGTAAGCCATTTCCACACAACTCAAACACCAACTGAAAGAATTATGAAAATATTATAATCATCATTTTGTCAGGAGTCAGCCCACTCATTTCCGGAACTAGCATCCCGTAGCTCGGTGCTATCAGATAAAGACAGATAGCAAAGAGCAAGAGGACTCCACACAGATTCTAAATGTATTTTCTAAATCCTTCTGCACCAAAGCATCACCGAGATATGAGTCAAAGAACACAGCAACATGAATCGCTTTAGCGCTTACAGTCACAAATGTGGCTTATTTTGGGATTTTTTGGAAAAAAATCATTTTTCTTCTTCTAATCAACAAAGACTGCTATATTTGGATGTATTGAACACCATTAGTAATATAAAAGTGAAATATATGGTTTGGTACATGAGAAAATTCAAATTGCCCAAATGCCCATTTCGCCTAATTGATCTGTACTAAAACCTCTCTAACTTTGTTCTGCTTTACTTTTTCAAAGTCAAACTTTACAGAGAGACTGGTCACATATTGTTCTATGAGCTCTGATGTGCTTTTCTGTTTCTGTGCATCTTTCCAAAAGATAATCTTCCTGAAAGTGCTTTTTTTCTAGGCGAACCTGGAAATTCATCTTTTGCTGTCTTTCATCTTAATTTACTCTTAACCAGTAACAAATATAATACTATTTACACATCTGACCAGAAGCCCACATGTGTTGCCTTTATTATACCACCAACATTATTCAAATAGCCTTTGTGGTTGCAGAGATACACACTTTTTAGTTTGCGTATGATATTTCGAGCAGAAACCTAGAAAATAGCTTGGGGCTTAAAAGGTTAATGGACCTTCATGTAGCTGAAGACGAGTTCAAGTAACCGGGAGGAACTTTTAACTGGTACTGAACCATTCTCAGTCTAGTCCTGGTCCTCTAGTCTGAGTTTAGTTCTGATCCTCTATGTGACCTCAGTTTAGTCCTGATCCTCTTCAGACCTCCTTTAGTTCTGACACCACGCTGCTGGAGACCCAGGACTTATTGCTGATAACAGTGGAGGGAAGGGGGGCACAGGAGAACCAGAACCAGGACTGAGAGGGGCAGACTGTCAGACCCTGCTGCAGTAAAGAGAGTTTTTCTAAAGGGACCTGATGTTCAGAGACACTTCCACTTTAGTCCACAGGGGGCGCCATAATCCACACAGAAGGACGTTTTCTCGTAGTAACTTTAATATTCTCACCTCTGACATCGAAGCAGGCTGGGAAGAAGGACTTCTCACACATGACGTCGTTCCATAGCCCATTTGTATTTTGCATTAGTGTGCAGTGTTCTTTATTGAGGTAGTTGTTCGGTTGTCCAGAACTCCATCGTCTGAACTCCGTCTCCCCGGGTTTGTAGTAACTTGTGTTTGGCAGTGACCACCTCCAGTTGTCCAGGTAATGGTACAGTCCGATCCAGGCTCGCTGAAAGCAATATTTCATTGTGATATAAAGAAAGAGACTTTCTAACGATGCTAACGGCGCTAACAAAGGCAACATGACTCCACTATATATTTACATGGACGATGTTGGTTTGATGAGATATTAATGCTGTAAATATCCAGTTCAGATTAGCAGAATGTTGGGTAACACTTTATAATAACTACACGTTATCTAGAAGTAAAAATAGAACATACATATATTCAAATTGCACAGATGGTGCCCAAATGTCCACTTTGCATAATTAATCCGTATTTAAACCTCTCTTTGTTCTGCTTTACTTATTCAAAGTCAGGAACCTAAAAAAGAGGTCAGTTTTTAAATGCTAAATAGCATGTAGTTACTATAAAGTGTTACCGTATGTTGCATTAAATCACATGTTTTATATGAATAATTAGAATATTTAGTTCAGAAAATTCAGACGAGATCTCCAAATGTGTAATTTCCTGTCCGTTCCCTCTGGTCTGAACCCTCTCAGCCCCTCGCAGCTCCAGGAATGATTTTCATGTGGCTAGATACTCATAATCAATAATGTGTATGTGCCAGCACACTAAGAAACAACTCACCACTCGTGCCCTGCCGGCCTCTCAATGTCTTTCATAAATGTTTTGTAAGGCATAGATCGTCCTACCTTTAGATGAGGTCACTCACAATATTAACTAACGACTCGTAGCTGCCTGCATTAATTAAAACTAAATGATCTCATTAATCATATATAAGTCCTTAATAAAGGGTTTGCAATACATATTACTTAATTTACAAATGCAGAATACATCATTTATGAAGTAGGAAAACCCAATCATGAAACGCATAATAGTTAAGCTTATTAATCGAGAATAAAACATTTATAACTGCGTTCATGAATTACTGACTAATGAGTGTAAATGTTGGAACAATGCTCTATAAATGATGAAGTGTTTACTCATACTTAACTAATGCTAAATAGCGTGTAGTTACTATAAAGTGTTACCGTATGTTGCATTAAATCACATGTTTTATATGAATAATATCAATCTGTAAAGTAACTCTATCAAATAAATGTCCCTCTGAAATGTTAGATTCAGGCATTGAACTAAAATACTCAAGTGAAGTACAAGTACACACTGAGGTCCAGTTCATCTGCAGACTGTCCTCCACTGTGTGAATGTAGAAGGTTCAGACCACCTGTCACTGACGTAGTAAAACTCACTGAGTGGACCGGTCTCTTCAGGGTCTTCAGGGTCTCCAGGTCCTCCAGGTCTCGTATGGTGACCAGGTCCTTGTAGTTCTCTCTGCAGTGACGCTGGGCTTCAGACATGGTCTTCAGCTCATGAACAACATGGTAGTGACGTCCAGCAGCTGATGAGACGGCACACAGTCCTGGATGGACAAACAGCTTATTGATTACATTTAATATTAATAACCTAACTCACTCATTCAGATTATCATTTTACATAAAAGTACAAAAGACAAACAAAGAAGTGGAAGTCAGAGGAACGTCACAGGGACACATTATGAAACAGTATTATAATAATGTAGAAGATGGGAAAAGGATAAAAGATATTAAAGTCTTGCCCGACACCACGACGACGCTCAGAAGAAGTTTATCCATCCTCGTCTCCTCTCTGGTCCTCTCTGGTCCTCTCTGGTCCTCTGGTCTCTTCTCTGGTCCTCTCTGGTCCTCTCTGGTCCTCTCTGGTCCTCTCTGGTCCTCTGGTCTCCTCTCTGGTCCTCTCTGGTCCTCTGGTCTCTTCTCTGGTCTCCTCTCTGGTCCTCTGGTCTCTTCTCTGGTCTCCTCTCTGGTCCTCTCTGGTCCTCTCTGGTCCTCTCTGGTCCTCTGGTCCTCTCTGGTCCTCTCTGGTCCTCTGGTCTCCTCTCTGGTCCTCTCTGGTCCTCTGGTCTCTTCTCTGGTCTCCTCTCTGGTCCTCTCTGGTCCTCTCTGGTCCTCTGGTCCTCTCTGGTCCTCTCTGGTCCTCTGGTCCTCTCTGGTCCTCTCTGGTCCTCTGGTCTCTTCTCTGGTCTCCTCTCTGGTCCTCTCTGGTCCTCTCTGGTCCTCTCTGGTCCTCTCTGGTCCTCTGGTCCTCTCTGGTCCTCTCTGGTCCTCTGGTCTCCTCTCTGGTCTCTTCTCTGGTCTCCTCTCTGGTCCTCTCTGGTCCTCTCTGGTCCTCTCGTCTCCTCTCTGGTCGTCTGTGTCAGGCTGTTGATCTGCAGCTCATGCAAAGTTCTGCCAACAATCATTTCCCCAATGGACATGTAGTGGCTGGGGCGTGGTTAGGGGGTGCGATCTCATAGTCATGTGATGTCATAATCATGCGATCTCATAGTCATGTGATGTCATAGTCATGTGATCTCATAGTCATGTGGACAGTACAGCTTTACTTGACACAGCGTCCGTGAGATCCCGAGCAGACCATGGACTCTTTAAGACCTTTTGCTTATGGACAGTCTCCCTGACCACCTGAGGGCAGCACAGACCCTGGACTCTTTAAGACCTTTTGCTTATGGACAGTCTCCCTGACCACCTGAGGGCAGCACAGACCATGGACTCTTTAAGACCTTTTGCTTATGGACAGTCTCCCTGACCACCTGAGGGCAGCACAGACCGTGGACTCTTTAAGACCTTTTGCTTATGGACAGTCTCCCTGACCACCTGAGGGCAGCACAGACCCTGGACTCTTTAAGACCTTTTGCTTATGGACAGTCTCCCTGACCACCTGAGGGCAACACAGACCGTGGACTCTTTAAGACCTTTTGCTTATGGACAGTCTCCCTGACCACCTGAGGGCAGCACAGACCGTGGACTCTTTAAGACCTTTTGGGCTAGAGGGCTGGGGATTTTTTTTCTTTTTTCATGGCAATGGGAATTGTCACTGGGAGTCCTTGCTGCCGCCTGTGGGGTCCCTCTTCATGGCTGCTACCAGGTAAACAGCATATCCCGCCTGAAAGTCTGCCCCCGAAACAAAGCAGATGGAATTTCAAAGAAAGCCAGCCGGTGTATCCTGTTAGTTATGTTCCCTTGGTGCTCAACTAAAGATGTTTTGGCATTGTCCAGCACTGCATGTGGGGAAATGGGCGTTGCTTTGTTGGCCTCCTTCCCCTTTGTGGCCTCAGGTGTGTCTGGCAGGTTAATACTGTCATCTGCCCGTCTCCTGAAGCAAGATTCCATCTAGATAAAAAAATTATATTTAAAGAAAACAGAGATACAGATTAAATGGACAAAACATTTGGTAATACATTATTTAAGGACACTGGTTATATTATATTACTATGAGTTATATTCAGTCAAGATCACCGTGTAATATTCCTTTTACATTATGATCTATATGTGTATAGTTCTCTAACAGGCTCAACATCCCAGAATCACTATGAATCAGAAGGGAAACTGTCAGGGAGTGATATGCTATGACAAGTATTAAATACAGCTTATGTCCCATCTGGGTCTACTGGTGGAAGAAGTATAAGTATATTTTAGTGAAGCAAAACAGCAATATCACACTATGAAAAATGCTCCACTACAATATGAATATTCCTTATGTAGAATTACAAAAAGTATTCATTTGGAAGCAGAGTGACCAATCAGTGTGACGTCCTATTATTAGATTAGTATTACATATGCATTAGTGCAGTGTCGGTGTTGTCAACTGAAGGTTATTCAAATGTAATTAAATAACCAATCTGTGCAAGAATAAAGATAAAAATACGACAGAATGCAATATGACAGAATCCGTGAATCGTTTCGACGAGCTTTATTCCAGGCAGACCTCACAATATTCAAACAACATTTCACTTTGAGTTGTAGAAGTATAAAGTAGAGTACAATAGAAATACTAGATATAATAGAAGTACCTACACAAATCTACTCGTTTTCCATCACTGAAAAGAGGGTTTTTCAAGTAGCTAATGTTAAGTAATTTAATGAACAGTTTGTAACAGTATTGTAAGATTACACTATTTTATTTTATTTGAGGTCTAGTCGTGCAACGTTATCTCGCCACAGTCAGCAACAGACTGGGTAGTTTGTTAACTTAGTTATTTAACGTTAATTTGACTTGACATGATTGAAATGTTAGTCACCAAGTGTTGGTCAATGTGTGGTTACTTCGTGGTCGCCACACGAGTGCCGATTGGCCACAGCGGACAATTTCTGGTTGATTTGTGGTAACGGACGGAAAGCTGATTGGCTGTCGCAACCAAGAATTAGGTCGATACCGCGCCTGAAGATCCTAAGTTCGGCTCCTGGCTAGCCTGACTTCTGTCAATATTCGTTAGCTAAATATCCAAAACACTTGCATAACATATCAAATTGTGGAATGTAATTTAATAGCACAACACAGGCTCAGAATACAGTCTAACTGCTACAGAAACACAGGGTATGAAACATAAAAGTAGAGAAAGTGCCTCTGGTTTTGTGTCGTGATGCCAGATAACAATCGGGCCTGTTACTCAACGCTCGATGGAGTTGGATAGCTCGACTCATTAAGCTGAACAGGCCTTTTATCATGTAGATTTGCATACACAAGTAAATATCATGGCAGCCACATGGTTACTGTTCAGAAATGTCTCCTAGTGCATTTGATATAACACTAATACACCTCTAGGGGGCAGCATCATCAAGCATCAATGTCTTAATGCCTTGAGGGCCTGTGGCAGTAACACTTTATACTGTCTGGACGCCCTGTTAGTGAGTCAAAGCCCATCAAGAGACGTGACGCACACACAGAAACTAAAAGTCCAGACCTAAATCTGCACTCTCCAAACACACATTGGTTTTGTCGTCACTCGCTAAGCCTTCACAACACAGTCCAGGTAGTGATGGTGTGTTCTTCACACACTGATTGGCACCGTGCCGGTGGGCGTAGGCATTCATCAGGTGACACACATAAAGAGCCACGAGCTGATCCACGAGCTGCATCAACACCAGAGTGTGACGAGGACATGGCTGCACCGCTGCTCACCGCGATGCTCTCCATCTGCATCACCAGCTCCTACATCTGCCAGGGAGGTGAGAGGTTTTCATGACCCGGTAGTTCAAGAGACAATGCAGTCATCATTTAGGGAATTAATGCATCTGTGTCACCTGTTTATGGGACAGCGCTGCTGAGAAAATCAACAGCGACGGACTTTCTCCTAAAGATCAGAGAGAAGCGTGAATCGGAGTGTTTTCCTGGAGGCTGCAGCAGAGAGGTCAGCGAGGCTGGAGGACTGATGGAAGCCGACCACGTGGAATATGTAAGTTCCTTCTTTTACATTGAATTCCAGTAGTTTGTGAACACATTGATTTGACATCAAATTAGTCTTGGTTTACTTTTATTTTGGGAG